>NW_012119744.1:463162-467551 GCF_000951035.1 Colobus angolensis palliatus | reverse complement strand
CATAGTTTTAAACTTTGATATGCAGCCGTAGAGTTCTTTGATTGCTTCTCATTTAATAGAAGTTATCTCATGGTATTTACTAGGATCCTCTAATTCCACATGGTTGGGGTGGAAGCACTGGGGAGGTTGACATTGTGAAAGGCTATATCAGACCCTGTTAGGAGCAAACAAGACAAACTGCCCAGGTGTGTGATAGGCTTTCTTGCACACAACTGAACCCCAGGCTAAGGTGCTCCCTAGTACTAGTGTGATAGATTGGTAATGATTCATGGATTTAATTGACTTTAAGAGGTCTCAGACAATCATTCAGTAAATATGTGCCATGTTTTGTCCTAGAAGATTTATCAGTGAACGAATTAGACAAACCTCTCGCTCTCATGGAATTTATGTTTTGTGGTAGAGATACAGGTGTCAAACCAATGCCATCAAACATGCCCAGTGGTTGTAATTGTTACAAAGTGGAATAAAGCAGTCGACAGAGTGAGCAGTTAATGAGTCAAGAGAGCAGTGTCATTTCAAAGAGTATGACCAGGGAGGGCCTTTCATTTTCAAAGTGATGTTTGAATATAGTACTGAACCTTTAGAGCATGAGATGCAGTGATATGTAGGGGCAGAACACTCCAGACAGAAGAAACAGTAAGTGAATACAAAGACCATGATGCACTCACGTGCTTCATATATTGGAGGAACTGGGGAAAACCACTAGTACTGGAATAGCTGAGGGAGGAGCAGTGGGAGGAAATGAAGTCAGAAAAGGAGTGAGAAGTGAAACTAAAAGGTATTTGTCTGAGCTGTGAAAGGAATACAAAATGCTTAACAAGTATTTGTCATTTACCTAAGGGGATACAGCCTAAGAAATGCATCCTTAGATTATTTTGTTGTGCGAACATCATAGAATATACTTCCACAAACCTAGATGGTAGAGCCTACTACATGTCTAGGCTACAGGGGATAGCCTATTGCTCCCAGGCTACAAACCTACACAACATGTTACTGTATTGAATACTGTAGGCAACTGTAACACAAGAGTAAATATTTGTGTGCCTAAACATAGATAAGCTGTAGTACAAATTTGGTATAAAATATTAAAAATGGTACACCCGCATAGAGCACTTACAATTAATGGAGCCTACAGCTCCCTGTTGCTCTGCATGAGTCAGTCAGTGAGTAGGGAGTGAGTGTGAGGGCCTAGGAAATTACTATTCACTACTGTAGACTTTATAAACACTGTACACATAAGCTACACTAAATTTATAAAAATATATATTTTCCAATAATAAATTAACCTTAGCTAACTGCAACTCTTTTACTTTATAAACTTTTAGTTTTTTTAACTTTTGGACTCTTGTAATAATACATCGCCTAAAGCACAAACATTGTACAGCTGTAAAATTATTTTCTTTCTTTACGTCTTTATTCTATAAAACTTTTTTCTATTTTCAACTTTTAAATTTTAGATTTTTAGATTTTTTTGTTAAACCCAAGACATGAATTCACACATTAGCCTAGGCCCTACCCAGGGTCAAGATCATCAATATCACTGTCTTCCTCTTCAGATCATGTCCACCTGAAAGGTCCTCAGGGGAAATAACATGCATGGAGCTGGCATCTCCTATGATAACACTATTTTCTTCCGGAATACCTCCTGAGGGATTTGCCTGAAGCTGTTCTACAGTTAACTTTTTTTCTTAAATAGCAGTACACCCTAAAATAATGGTAAAATGTACAGCATAGTAAATACTAAGCAACAGACATTTTTCAGGTGCATTATAATTTTATGTGACTACCATCACGTATTGGATCCATAGGTGACCAAGACATCATGTGGCACATGATTATTACCTGATTTAGGTATAAAAGACTCATTCTGACTATGAAGTGGAGATATTATAATAGCCTATTTGGCGCTTGAGTGAAAATAGGAAGGGCAGTGCTGTGCTTACTCAGGTGGGAGAGCAGAGGTTTGGGTCAAGTGACAGTGGAAATAGTGAAAAGGAGTCTGATGCTGAAGATATTTTAGTTGTTGATCTGAAAGAGCTTGCTAATAGTTAGAAATAGAGTGTGGAAGAAGCAGAGGCTTCAAGGAAATGTCTCCACTGCATCTCCAAGAACCCAACTACAGAAGCAAGACAGATGTATATCAAAAATTTACTTTGGCAGCAATTTGAATGCCTGTAAAGTTTAGAATTCAAAGCAGTTTTATTTTGGCTTTTTAAAAATATGCTATCCTTCCTAACTCCAACCCAAATCCTTGCTCCTGTGGTTTAAGCCCATTTCATTTTTACTGTTCTCAAGGAGACTGAGCAATTTTATCCTCAGAAGCCATCAGCATTCTGTCATCATCCCACCATACAAATCCTTGGGCAAAAGCCAGAATGAAATTGTTCATTAAAATGACTTTGTAACTCATATTGAGTTGCCAGCTAACAAATGAAATAAATCCTACTTTCCCTACCATTTTTGTGTTTCTTTTTTAATTGGAAGGCCATGGAGCCTTTAGAATAGAACTCTTAAATCTCAACCAAGTCCAGCAAGAAACTAGTCAGCTCCATTCTTTTGAAAGCTGTTTTCTGTTTTGTTTTGTTTTGTTTTAATAAAAACTTAAAAATAAGAATACCATAGAAGTCTGTTATCTAAGTTGGAAATATATTTGTGAAACATCCTTATCTCTACAGCTTTACAAATGTTATTTGTAATAGAACTACTCTCATAGTTATAACCCTGGACCTTCATGTCGAAAACACTGACCATGTTATGATGTTTCAATTTATTAGTAGGCCTGCATTCTTTTAGAAGTTAACTGGTGTGAAAAAAATAGTAACATAACATTTCTAAATTTATCTTATCTGTTTTATACAGCCATACTCAAAGACACAATTATTCATGGTGTCATTATTAAATAATGCTTCTTTTCCCTGAGAAACTTGAAAACATTGTTAATACTCTTTTTTGTTTTGAGTAATCCAAATGCTCTAAACTTTCTATATTATCATATATTATGCCAATTTCTAGCTTTAAACTTCTGAACTTCCTTCATGAGTACCATTTGAGTACAATATAAAGAAAGGTATTTTTATTTGTTTTTCCCTGTTTACTCCTCAAGCTTTCTAAGAAAAGTTATGGCATCCTTAATATTTCATAGCATGCCCCAAATTAATGTTTTCACAAATATTCATGATACTATTCACTCTTCACAACCTTTCAGCCTGGGTGAGAGGGGTACCCACATAACTTGTCCTACATCAGTGCCTCCCATTCAGAGTGGGTGCATCTTTTTCCCCTTTGCATCTTGGTAATTCAAAGTTAAAGATTTGTTTCATTATCTGGCTCAGCCAACTACACTGTAACCTACTTCTGTTATATAATGAACTTCAGTGTAATTTTTTTATTATGTGACTCTAGGGAAACCATACTCATCTGTTCTGTATTTCTGCATCAAGGTAAAATAACTCCTGACCATTTGTTTTCTTTTCTGCTAATATTCTTCGTATGTATCTACTTTGTTAAAAATTTTGAAATTATTTTTCTGGCTAATTACACAAATTAAGCTTTCGTAAATCTTTTATAGCATATCTTAGATCATGAAAATATGAATTTTCTTGTTACTCCTTCAGTCTCCATCCCTCCAGCAACTGTTTAGGATAGAGGGCATAAATAGAGGGCCAAACATTTCATTCTAAGGCACATAATTTCTTTTGAATTTTTTATTTACTAAGAAAATACTCATGGTCTAAAGAAACCTAAAGAGGTCACACAGAATTAGGTTGCAAATGTATGATATAGAGAATGCACATTAATGTGCAGCAGCATTGGGAGCATGAATAGGAAAAGTGGAGGAAAAGCTGACTTCTGCTGTAGCTGTACAACGTATGAGAAAAGAGCTTATGGACCAAAGAGTGAAATGACTGTAACAGAAATAGTGATGATGAAGGAGTATGCTTGAATAGTATATCTTGCTATACCAGACATGAATTGTGAAAGCTGTCCTCAAATAGAAAAACATGACTTCAAAAATTAAGATTTCCAATAAGGATACAGGCCAAGAATTCTTGAGTTTCTTCCATGTTAACATGTAGAACTTAAACAAATTTACAAGAAAAAAACCACACAACTCCATCAAAAAGTGGGTGGAGGATATGAACAGACACTTCTCAAAAGAAGACCTTTATGAAGCCAACAAACATATGTAAAAAAAAAGCTCATCATCACTGGTCATTAGAGAAATGCAAATCAAAACCACAGTGAGATACCATCTCACGCCAGTTAGAATGGTGATCATTAAAAAGTCAGGAAACAACAGATGCTGGAGAGGATGTGGAGAAATAGGAACGCTTTACACTGTTGGTGGGAGTGTAAATTAGTTCAACCATTGTGGAAGACAGTGTGGTG
>NW_012119744.1:452393-461932 GCF_000951035.1 Colobus angolensis palliatus | reverse complement strand
TCTTTCTTCTCTTTCCTTTCTTTCTTTTTTTTTCATTTTGAGACAGGTTATTAATTTGCCACTCAGGCTGGAGTGCACTAGCATGACTTAAACTCACTACAACCTCCACCTCCTGGGCTAAAATGATCCTCCTGCCTCAGCTTTTTGAGTAGCTGGGACTATAGTCATGCACCATCACACCAGGCTAATTTTTGTATTTTTGGTAGAGACTGGGTTGCCATGTTGCCCAAGGTAGTCTTGACCTCCTGGGCTTAAGAGATCCTCCCACCTTGGCCTTCAAAAGTGTTAGGATTAAGAATGTGAGCCACTGTTCTGGCAGTTTTCTTTATTTTCTATGAAGAGCATGAGTTTCTACAAAAAAGTTTTTGATGACCGGTGTGCCCTAGGGAAGGTATAAAGGGAAGTGTTGCATCAAGGGGTTGATGCTTTGCCTTAGTTCAAGAGATCTTCAGAGGACTTTAATTAGGAAAATGTTTTTAAAGATAGGATTGAGCAAGAAGACCATATGGGAAACTAAGCAGCAAGTGGCTTTGTTTCCCTGGAGACCTTGTATATGAAAGAGCTTGGAATTATAGGTCTTCCCTGGTTGACTTCATTGTTATTTTTGAGATAAACTCCTTCAAAATCTGGTAGATTCACACCAATAACATAAATGGGAAAGTGAAATCTAAAGTCAATTGAAAACAAATTTTGAATTTTATAAAATGTTATTTCTGATTTTTATTGGTTTTATATTGCAATGATTTGAAATTAATAAAGTTATGTATATGCCTTCTTTTCAACTTTGCTCTTCAAATGAACTAAAAGGATGCTACTGTGAGTTTGTGTGAATATAAAAAACAATGCCAGTTTAACTGTTTCTATGGTAATAATTGCTCATCTCTATGGAAATAGTGGTCTACCTATTTAATAATAACCAGTGAAGAGAAAAAGATATTGACTCCCTTTTAACAATTTTTCATTTTTTTTTTCTATTTCAGTTCACCTTTTTGAAGGTCTTAATTTGTTTATTATACCAAGAAATCTGGACAAAATTATTCCTTTTCTCCTTTGCTTCCTTCACTGAATTCCAAATAAATAAATACTCACGTGAATTGAAAACTAAAAATTCTGGCTCAGATTGAAGACTGGTGCTTTTATGTCAGTGCAAGTAGGGATGCCATTTTGTATCTTTTAAAACATGCTAGCTTTGGAGTTAGACATCTGGCTGCAAACCTTGACTGTACCATGACTAACTAGCCTTCTGGAAGTTATCTCCCCCGTATAGTTGTCAAGAGTAAAAGGTAACATATATTTAGCACGTACAAACACGAGACCAAATATGGGCTGTGCTACTGATTTGTTATGTGACTTTGGTTAAGCTGCTCAGTCCCTTGCAGCCACAGTCCACTCCTCTAGGGAGCTTCTAAAGTTTCTACTTAAATTTAGCATTCTACATTTTTAAAATAATCTAAATATTATACTTACTGTGTACTTTACAAGGAAGACCCAGATCCCAGACTTCTAGGCAGATATTATGACCAATCTAGAAAACCATATGTGTTGTCTAGCTGTTTTACGGTTGCCTTCTCTGGTGTGATGGCAGTTAGGGCCCATGAAGATTTCAATGGCGTTTGGCATTTTACTATCTTAAAAAGCTATTCTTCTATGCAGTTATTTGTCATTAGTCAGATACTAGCTCTCTTGAATGATTCATACAAATAAATAGTTTCTGCTTTAATTTAATATTCTTTCCTTAACATATACTCCATCAACTGTGGTCTGCAAAATTTTGCCAATTATCGCTATAAATGCATCAAATAATTCTGTAGTATTGCTACATTCTCTGAAATTTATATATGAAATAGTTCATTTTTATCCTTAACAGAAGTCTTTTGAATAGTCAAACATATGTTTGTTCTTTTGCATTGCAGTTAAATTTTCCATATGAACCGCTTTAACTTTAGAAATATAAATAATTTTTTATATGACGAGTTTAGCATATATTTTTAATTTGGTCTTTTGTTTGGATCTATGGCATATGTACACAAGAGAGCAGGTATGAATGTGTGTTTGTGTGTGTATCTTCTAAAATGCTTATCAGTGTTTGAACCAGATATGCAGTTGTTTTAGATATCATTAAAATTCATACTACAGGCTTAAGGAAAAATTAGGTAGTTTTTTTCAAAGTCACATTAAAGAATGAAGACAACTTTCAATGAAAGTTACACTGAATTGAGAATCCTACAATAGCAACATTTAAAGGGTATATACTTGTCTATACTGGATGGTATTGTATTGAAGGCATAGCTGATGACTACAAAGTAGAAGCAAACTGTTCGTAAGGGAGTGATTTATAATGGATAATAGGTTATATTCCCAAATATATATTCTGAATTCAGACAAAACCTGATTCATTGAATTTATTAACAGGGTTCTCAAATGAAGTAGGAATACATATTGAGACTAGAATACTAAAGCCTTTTCTTTATTACTATAAAATGTTTAGTAAGCATCTTCAATCTCCATTTAGCTATAGTTTTCCTCTTTGAAATATGAACCTTCCTACTTTTGAAGAATCTGTACTTTTTATTACAGAGTTTGACCTTCCTCTCTACTTTTTATATAGTTACCTTTTGCTTTTTCCAAATTAATTCCCTGATTATTTATCTTTTAATTTTTCCTAACTCCAAATACTTACGTTATTGCCCCAAAATAACATCTATTATATTTAAAATGTGTTCTGAAAATCTAAAATATCTTTAAAATCACAGAATTTTAGAAATATGGAATATTTATTTTTAAATAATTTCTTAACCAAGAAGCAAATATATTATTTTGTAATATAATTTAGACTACATAGGTGAAACAAATTTATAATTGGTTGATATGCTCTTTTTAGCTATATAGAATTTACTAATGAACACTCAGTGTTTGTGGAACTCAATTAGGGTTCACTGGTAAATTGTATATAGCTAAAGAGCATAGCTATATAAAGTGAAAGAGAACACTCAGTTTGATCATAGAGTGTGTGTTTGTGGGGTTGGAGAGTAAGATATTGTTTGTGTGGGGACTGTTTGTTTAATAATCCAAAGACCAAAATTATTTTCTGAACTTTAGTGTCCTTAATAATCTATTGCTTCATATGGGAACGACATGATGTTTTCAAATATAGAGTTGATGTATTAGTTTTATTAATCATCATTCTTTAGTTTGTTCATAATTCCAACTATAAATGCATGAATCTCTACCATAATACCACTAAGATATGTTTTTGCTTCTTTATGATCCAAAATTAGCCTATAAAATATAATTAATTGTGCTTGGTTCAGAGTGTGTTGTGGGATCAAATGAGGTAATAGGCTGGTACGAGCATTTAACTGCTTAGTAAATGATGTCTTCTATTGCTGTTATTACCCCTTTTCTCTCTTCAAAAAATTTATTTGATTAGGCACACATACTTCAGTTCTCCCTATTTCGAAAAAGGTCATAGGACCTGTTTTTTTTGTTTTGTTTTGTTTTGTTTGTTTTTATATAAGATTAAGTATCTACAGATCCATAAACAAGCCAGGACCCAATATAATAATTAGCCAAGAGAGGAGCTGGTTGAAATGGAAGACCGAAAGTATGACTGAAGAGTAATTTTTAATGGAAAAGGTCATGAGCTAACATAGAGGAAAAAGAGTCCAGGCTGGGGAGACCCTGAAAAGGATTTCGTATCTTACACAAATATAACAGGAAACCTGGGAACAACATGATTCAATTTATACTTAAAACCTATGCTGGCTGCAGTGTGGAGAATGAATGGGAAAGGCACAACAATGGAAGCAGGGAACATAGTGAGTTGTTTTAATTTAGATAGGGTCTGATGGACTAATGTGGGACAGTCAAGATAGGCATGAGAAGACAATTTTAAGCTGTGTTTTAGATGTGAAACAGTAAGTACAATGATGAATTGGATTAAAGAAGTGAGGACATAGATATGTCAAGGGTAACTTATGGATTTCTGGCTTGAGTAAAGGGTCGATGGAGGTGCTGTTTACAGAAATGGGAAAGATTACATAGGGAATGCATGTTTTGATGAATAGTGGGTGGAAATCCAGAGTTAAGCTTTGGATACATCACATTTGAGATGCCTAAAGAAATTCAATGAAAAAGTCCAAGTAGACAGTTTAGTATTAGGTCTGGAGTTAAGAAGAAAATGTCTTATACCTATTCTTCCCATACTTAAGATACTGTGTGAAGTATGTCTTTCACTACAATGTAAGATCTTTAAATGCAAGGACTCTTTCTGTCTTAATTTCGGATCTTCCACAGCATTTTATACAAGGCAGAGAATGGTTAAAGTGAAGAATAAAAAAGAGTTGTCATGAATTGAATCTGTGTACAAGGAGTGAGTTAACTGCCTCCAACTTAATCCTAATGAAAGGTTATTGATATTTACAGATGGTCAAAGTGAACAGCAATTAAATGGCTTGCCAAAGTTCACAAAGTAAATGGAAAACTAGGCCTGGTTGACTCCAGGGCACAAGTTGATCATATTAAATTCACTGCTTCTAATTAAGCCCTTGGTAAACCTCATCTATTAAAAACATGTGGACAGTTATTACACCAAACTCACTATATGCTAAGATGTTAGCACATAACAATATACAGAAAAATGCCCATCCTTTTGGAATTTAAAATCTAGTGTGGGAGGCAGAAAATGAGTAAGTCTATGTTAAAAAACAGAATTACATAATAGAGAGAAATTGGGCCTTGGATATCTTTATATGGGGCAGTTAGGACAGACCAAGCTAAGGGAAAAATAATTTAGCAGAGATCCATGAGTAAGTACGAGGAAAGAATGTTCTAGTTAGAAAGAAAAGCCCTGTGGTGGAAAACATCTGTGCATCTTAGTCATGATCACCAAACAAGACAGCCATGCGTAATGTGACTGCAGAGATGTACAGAGCCAAGCAATGCAGAGCTTTGTAGGTCAAGGCATAAGATTTGGATTTTTTTCTAGGAGCACTGACCAGTCATTGAATTATTTCAAGTAAGAAAAAGTCATAATCTGCTTTATATTTAAAAATGATAACTCTGGTTTATGAGAGAAAGAATTTAGGGGCAGGAGCAAAATAAAGAAAGCCAGTCAGACAGCTCTTGAATTAATTCAGTTGAGAGATTCTGGTGGCTTTTGACAGGTTATGGAATGTAGACAGAGGGAAATGCAGTGATTGAAGACACGTTCCAGAAATAACACCAAGAAGACATGTTGATGGGTGGGATGTAGGGGGCGACAAAAATCAGAAGTAAAGAATGATCCCCAAATGTGTGGTTTGAATGTCTGAGTACATCGTGGCACCTTCTAGTAAGATGGGAAAGACTGTGGAAGAAAGTGCTTTGGTAGTGGAAAATAAAGAGTTCTAATTAGTAAACGTTTGTTGAATTAACGAATCTCAATATTGGCTTTGTTTATATGATTAAATACCATATTTCCTTGCATGATCATTTATTTATGAGTTGTCTGTGGCTGCTTTCACATCATAATTGCAGAGTTAGGTAGTTGCAACAGAGGCCTGACAGCCCACAGAACTAAAAATATTTACGTTTTAGTTCATTGTAGAAAGAAGTTTGTCAACTCCTGTTACAGAGCATGGTTTAAATGTAAAACAAATTTTAGAGTATAGTTTTCATTTTTTGAATCCAAAGGCTGTTCTTTATTCTCTATAATCCTTATAAAGCCTTTGACTCCTTATGAAACCATCCTCTCATTATTAAACTATCCCTTTCTAAGTTAATGTACTGCTCTGGTTCTTTCTCTCTCTCTCTCTCTCTCTCTCTTTCTGTCTCTCTCTCTCTGCCTTCTTGTCTCTCTTTCTTTCTGTCACCACTTATTTTGGTGGTATCTTTCCCTATTTGTTTCTCTTTATCCTCTAAAAGCGGTTCTTTCCTAAGTTCTTGCTCTATTGTGTCATTTTCTCAAGATCTTCATAGCTTCCCACCTGACTTCTTTTAGGTGTCTACACAAATGTCAGCTTACATGAGAAGCTTTCTCTATTTAGTATAGCTTGCCAAGCCTAATACATCATTGTCTTCCATTTTTCATTACTGACTTTCTGCCTCATTTTGTTTAGTTGTCCCTTGTCTGTCTCTCCCCAAATACTATGCCAATCCCATGAGGATGGGGACTTTTTTCACGGTGTATTTATTTATTTGTTAAATTCTTCATTGCTAGGATAGTCCAAAGAGTACTATAGGGGCTCAATAGAGGTTTGTTGGATAATAAATGTATACAATGAATTTTTCTGTCTACAATGATCTCTTTTCCTTTGTTAAGTTATAACACTTTTCAATGTCACTGCTCTTCTGGGAATGAGTGATTTGCTATCTTGGGAAGTCCTTATATTGTTGCCTCCTGTTGTTGTTTTTTGCCTGTATTGGTGCCTAACTCCTCTTAGATTCCTGACTTATTTCTCTAATAAGGTTTGAACACCGAGTATCAAATACGATATGATGAATACACACAGACACGCACACACACACACAGTGAGTTAATAATGCTGTATATGCACAAGCTCTCATTGTTTTGTACTTGGTTGATTATCATCTAATGCTCTTTCCTCTGCAGGAATGCTGTTCTTAATCTTACTCGTTGAAGAAAGAGGGGGGATTTATTTCCTAAGGCATTTTCCATATTGATTTGTTTTTAATCTTCAGAGAATCATGCAAAAATGACTTCTATCACATTTTATTTTGTGTTCATGTATGGATCGAAATCATGAATTACTTGTGTAAAGAAGATGAACATTTATAACTATCTGTTTCTAGAAGTCCATAAAACATACTCTTCTTGAAAACCAAAAGGAAGGTGCTACAATCACCTAAAATTTCTCCATTATATTATGTGTAGCATAGAAAGAATAAGCATTCAATAGATAACAAAATAAGTGACAAAACTGAGAAGTTTTAAATTTACTTCTCTTTAAAGAATAATTATCATCTTCAAAAATAGCCTGTTCAAGTTTCAGTAGTTCCTTCTTTTGTAAGGTTTTGCTTTACCTGATTTCAGTTACCCACTGTCAACTGTAATTTGAAAATATTGAATGAAAAAATTCCATAAACAATTTATAAGTTTTAAGTTGTGTGCCATTGAGTAGCATGATGAAATTTCATGTCATCTCACTCTATTCTGCCCCAAATGTGAATCATCTCTTTGATTGGCATGTCCACACTGTCTATTCTATGCACCCATTAGTCACTTAGTAGCTAGCATGTTTATCAGATTGACTATCAAGGTATGGCAGTACTTGTGTAAAACCCTTATTTTACTTAATAATGGCTCCAAAGTGT
The DNA here is from genome assembly GCF_000951035.1 of Colobus angolensis palliatus. NCBI lineage: Eukaryota > Metazoa > Chordata > Mammalia > Primates > Cercopithecidae > Colobus > Colobus angolensis. The sequence goes on along the minus strand of NW_012119744.1, from coordinate 454,618 downwards.
AGTGATGCTGGCAATTGGATATGCCAAAGAGAAAGAACAAAATACTTACTTTAAGGAAAAAGGTTAGTTTCCAAGGTAATAAGGAAAGAAGAAAAAACATATGTTTAGTTTGCTAAGATCTATGATTGGAATGAGTATTTTATCCTTGAGGTTATGAATGAGGAAAAAGAAATTTATTTTATATATACACATACACACACACACACACTCACACACACACACATACATACACATACAGAGTTTAGCACTAACCATGCTTTGGGAGATCCACTGAAAATCTTGGAACATACCCTCTGTGGATAAGGGGAGGGCTACTGTATGTCTAAGATGATGTAGACAAACATTTTCTATAAAGGGACAGATAGTAAATATCTTAAGATTTATGGGCCATATAGTCCCCATTGCAACTACTCAACTCTGCCATTGCAACAGAAAAGCAGACAGGGACAACACTGTCAACCTAAATAACAAAAAGAGAGAGCCTTTCTACAAGAAGAATATTTATTCAAGAATGGGCATTGCAATGAGAATTAGCATGCCATAGTAAACTATGTGCATATTCAGAATGTTAAAGGAAGATAGTGGTTTTTAAAGGAAAAATGAGGACGATTACATAATTGTTTTGAGATAATTATATTTATATATGGGAATCAATAATGAGAGTGGTCCCAGTCTGAGGTTGGACAGACAGTTGCTGGGTAGCTATTGTTGCAGCAGCATATTTTTGTGTAAAGTCTCAGTGACCTTTGTGTAAGGCTGTGGGTTTTGTAGGCTTTTGTGATTCTTCTTGTTAGTAGGCATTTATGCATCAGAATCCTGTCTTCATCGCTTTCCCCCACTCTATTGTCAGGTTTTTGCCTCCCTCCCCTCCCCTTCCCTTTCCTTTCCTTTCCTTTCTTTCCTTCTTTCTTTCTTTCTTTTTCTTTCACACAGGCAACTCCATTTTGATTCAGACAACTTTCACAATATGTAAGTGAATGGGTGTGGCTGCAACTTACAAGAGTTGTGTACATGGCTCTGGGTGCACCCTGTACACCAACATTATTAAATGCTGAGAAAGTAGGAGTGGCCAGAGAGGAAGCTGAGGGAGTCCTCAATGGAGAGCGCTGAAGTCTGGCAGGGAGCCCTTGAGCAAAAGGCAAAAATATGTCCCACTGCCCAGAGATACCCAGGCTTTGAAATGACTAATGGACAAAAAAGAAAAAAGAAAAAAAACACACACACAAGAATTTGAAGTTGATAAGTCACAAATAATTTGCAAGTTTATTTTCCTGTGTTGAAAAGGGATACGCAAAATAGCTAATTATTTAAAGTTTCTATATATATATTACATTATTAAAAACTAACAAGTTGAAAAATGAACCCGTAAAAGGCTACATAGTGACTTTCTTGACTGGCCTTTTAGTTTGTCTACTTTTGAGTATCAAAAAAATCATGCTCTTTCTCTTTAAAAATTAATTATAAACTCCTAAGGTGAAGAATGTTTCCCATCTAAATCTCTGTGTGAGGATACTTCTGGGACTTAGAGATCTTAACCTCTGTAATGGTGATGGTGGAGGTCGAGCTGTTAGAACTCTCTCGGGCACTTTGGTCCTTGCAGATGCCCTCCTAGCTGCTTTGTTTCCAGGGAAGTGATGGCTACATATTACTCTCCAGCAATCCTATTCTTTTTCTACGTCCTGAACATTTCAATCCCAGCCTTTTGGGAAAGAAATAATAATAGATGAGGAGAGTAGAGTGCAGAGGACAACAAGAAGAAATGTCTGTATAAATAACTGAAAGTTTCTTACAGACCACTGTTGCAAAATCCTAAAATACGATTTTTCATAGAAATGTTAGAACATAAAGATTTTGCTAGGCAAATTAAACTGAGCATATATGCATTTCCCCTTTTGATAACCACCACTCTTTACTGGTATCTAATTATGATCTCCTGACTGATAAGTGAGAATTTTATTTTCTCAAATGAAATCATTATGTCTGTCTTTTATACATAGTAGAACATATTACAATGAGGCAAAATAAATTTGGTGTCAATTTGATACATAAAATCACATTGCACTACACAGTGCAAAATCACAGTGTGCCTCCTCATTTGTAAAATGAGCATCTTGATAATAATGATAAGGATGTTGCTAATGAAGATAGCTTGTAGAATTTTTTTTTTTTTTTGAGAGTCTCACTCTGTAGCCCAGGCTAGAGTACAGTGGTGCAATCACAGCAGC
>NW_012119744.1:429950-452243 GCF_000951035.1 Colobus angolensis palliatus | reverse complement strand
TTTTTTTTTTACATATGGGGTCTCACTATGTTGCCCAGGCTGGACTTGAACTCCTGGACTCAAGGGATCCTGCCTTGGCCTCCCAATGTGTGAGGATTACAGATGTGAGCCACCATGCCTGGCCATGATGTTTTAAATGTTAACTAAGTGATATGGTTTGGCCGTGTCCCCACCCAAATCTCATTTTGAATTGTAATTTCCATAATCCCCATGTGTCGTGGGAGGGACCAGGTGGAGATAATTATAGCATGGTGGTGGTTTGCCTCATCTTGTTCTCGTGATAATTAATTGGTTCTCATGAGATCTGATGATTTTGTAAGGGACTTCTCCCTTCACTGGGCACTCATTTCTCTCTCTGCTGCCACGTGAAGAAGGACATGTTTGCTTCCCTTTCTGCCATGATTGTAAGTTTCCTGAAGTTTCCGTGGCCCTGCAAAACTGAGGGTCAATTAAACCTCTTTCCTTTATAAATTACCCAGTCTCTGGCAGTTCTTTACTGTAACACCAGAACAGCCTAATACACTAAGGTATCGTGTGTGAAGCATTTGACAAAATGCTGTGCTAGGAACAGTGTCTAACACAGAGGAGGCATTTGGTAAATACTGTTGAATGAATTAGGATTACCAGAGTCATACAAATATTCAATAAATGTTAGCTATCCTTCCCTTCCCTCCCATATACCTTTAGTATTTTACAAGGTAGTTAGTATTGCTATGTAAATATATGTCATGTTTTAAAAAAAAATGTTAATGCCAAGTAGGTGATGCTACATGTAGACTCAGTTCAGTTTCTGTGTGCTTGCTATGGATACACTAACAAAACAAATAGATGCTTTTCTAACACACTGAGGCAATGCATCATTCTCTTCTGACCCTGTATTTTTCTTACAGAATTTCAAAACAGTACAGGTAACCATATAGTGATATTAAGTGATGTTTTCCACAAGCAATTCCATTTTGATAACTGGGCAATTTTCTACTATTGATGAGTCAAGTTTCCGTTTGTAAGTTGTTCCCTCTGAATCGACATGAAAAATGATGCAAACTTCAAATATATTGGAAACATCAGTATAAGGCAACAATAAAAAGGAAGGTTTTTAAGACAGTCCTTAAAGTTATTTTGTATCCCCTGAAACATTTGTTTATGGTGATGAGGTGCCATTGCATGAGTGTTTCCTTTAATCAACTGAGTGTATGGAACTTGAGTTACTGCATTAAGCACTTAGGTTGATGCTTAAATGCAGTGCTTTTGAAATGCTCTTTGCAGTTTATGGTCTTGGCTGCAGTGGAAATACTGAATTTGACATTCTTGATGCAGTAATTCTCTCATCTATTGAGGCAAGATTTTTTTAAAACCTGGCTGATCTTGTGTATCCAAATAAGGCAGCCCCTTCCCTCTGGCAGATTCAAAAAGACAAAAAGGAAAGGAGAGGAGAGGAGAGGAGAGGAGGAAAGAAGGGAGGGAGGGAGAGAGGGAAGGAAGGAAGGAGAGAGAGGAAGAGAGAGAGAGAAAGGAAGGAAGGGAGGGAGGGAGGGAGGGAGGGAAGGAAGGAAGGAAGGAAAGAAGAAAGGAAGGAAGGAAAGCAAGCAAGCAAAGATGAAGGAAAAAGGAAAGATTAAGTAAAAAGAAACCCTTATGTAACTCCCAGGTGGTATATTGAAGTGCTAAAGGAGAAGCTCTATTTATTTTTAGTGTAATTCCTGCCTTTTGTTATATGAATATAATCAACATAAGTTTTGAATATATAATCTCATGCCTAGGATCACTGAAGGACAACCAAAAAATAATGTAAGCTACATAGTCAAATATGTTATAATGATATGGACACACTATGAGGTAGTTCTCTTGGATTTGATAATGGAAAACCTGCTCCAGTAATAATAGACAACAGTGACATGGGACCATTCAAGCACCAAACCCTGTTCTAGGTGAACTGTTCTTAGCTCTTGATAGTAACTTTTTTGCTCCTCCAACACTGCCATGAGGTAGATAGATAATATTATTCTCATATTGCAGAAAAAGACATTGAGACACAGAGAGTTTAGGCAGTTTGCTCAGTCATACAACTTATAAGATGAACATGGAATTTATCTTTCAAACGGAAACTTTTGAGACTGATAGAGGATGCTGTAAATAAGTATACAAAGCAGCAGGAATAAACCAGAACAGATCTGTAAAATCTAGGATAAATGGTTACCCTAAAAAATTAGGGATTTGGATATTGGATCCAGATCATAAGTCTGTGTTAGCTACTCTAGTGACCACTGTTCTCACATTTTGGCCTTTGTCCATTTTGCTCATCCCTACAGACTTCATTCCTCCACTCTTCCATTCTTGCTCCTAGACTTTTTCTTTCACATGCCTTCCATTCTTGTCTGTAATGCAACTGATGCATCAAATTACCTCCAATTTGTATGTGAACCACTCCCAACAAGGATGAATAAGACAGAATCCTCATCCTCCAGGACCTCAATACAGCCAGAGGTCCAAAACTTCATTAGTTCCTTCAGGGAAAAGGTTAGATTTATTATCTTGCTTTGTTGTATCAAAGGAGTGCTCATTGGTTACCAAGAAAAACAGCTCATGTGCTTTTAAACCCATCTGCAAAAATTCCCTATGGTTTCTGATGAACAGAAATCTATACTGAACCTGAATCATTTGAAAGTTTGGCCAATAAAGGACATGATGCTCTCAAAGAAATTTTATGTTGCCTATCCAAATTCAAAATGAAAGTATTAAAAGCACAAAATGGAAATGCAGCTGGTTTTTCTCTAAGGTTTATCAGTGATGAGTCACCTATTTTTATTGCATAAGAAATCAAATCTAGTGTTGTAATGAAAACATGATACAGTAAATTTGGGATAATTCTTGGAGCACTCAAGATGTGCCTATTTGTTCAGGGACACTGAGTCCTTTGAGATTTACTTTAAGTACTTTAATATTCTGTAAGAAAGGCTTTTGTTTTTTTCAGTGTTAGAGGAAAACTGCCCCATCTTCTAAACACACCCACAATGACTGGTTTTAATTCAAGAATTGTTACAGAAGCAGGATTTGTAGATTATGCACTTATGCTTTGTGTTTATGTCCCTTTATCAGCATGAGGCATATATTTACTTACATGTAGTTTAAGCATTACGTTTTTAAATCTTACCTCTTTTTGTATTCACTTAACATATGAGCTTCCTATTTCCCTAAAGATGTTAACTGCATCAAAATTTTACCTGAGTATTTTGACAGTTAAACTCTGAAGAGGGAAAGGGATTGAAGGTCCGATTGATCTAGTGTCTGGTACAGGAACTGGAAAAAGAAAGAAGTAAAAGTCATCTATTAATTACCTTTGCTACATGGTAATAGGTTTTCTCATCTATTATTAAGGGGTCATAAAGAATCACACTGCTATTTTAAACTTCTGCCTATCTAGCGTAGAGGTAAATATGTATAACTTTAAATTTTGTATTTGTAAAAACATATATGGTGATAATTTCACAGGTATAATTTGAATCTCATCAGTGTATGAAAGTATATCCTTTTCATAATGGATTTATTGAAAGATTCATACTACTTTAAGAACTATTTTGCGAAGAGAGTAGATTTTAAGTGTTCTCACCTCACAAAAAATGAAAAGTGTGTGAGGTTGTACTTATGCTATTAGCTCAAATTAGCTATTCCACAATATATACGTATTTTAAAACAACATGCTTTACATGATAATTATATATAATTTTGACTTGCTAATTAAAAATGAAATGAAATAAAATACCTTAAGAAACAGAGACATATTTCAGGATGTTAGTTACCATCCATGCAAACATCTCAAACCACTTAGAATGTGTATATACTTATAACAGTAAAAACCTCCATTACATTCCTACTATAATTAATAAATATGTGTTTATTTTTGTACACTTCTCACACTGAAAACTATGCAATTTAAGGGATTTACTGCATAAATTAGTGATCCTAATTGACTTTTCCACACCTTTAATCTAGACTATGTTCAAAAGTACAGTCTAGGGAGGGGTGAGGGATTGCATTGGGAGTTATACCTGATATAAATGATGAATTGATGGGTGCTGACGAGTTTTGGGTGCAGCACACCAACATGGCACAAGTATACATATGTAACACACCTGCACGCTCTGCACATGTACCCTAGAACTTAAAGTATAATAAAAAAAAAAGTACAGTCTAACTTATATAATCATAATTTAACAGCTAATGTACCTCTAATTGAAGAATGAGTATATTTCATAAAGTAAGACCCATGCATGTACAACTATATCAATTTATAGATTTATGAATATGGTATTAGGCTAGCATTTATTATGAGTAAAGTGATGTATGGTTCATACAGAATATCATGCATTGGTTATGCTTTTCTGTTTGTTTTTTGTTTTCAATCTAATGTATATAGAGATAGAGAAATTATTAAACCTCAGGGTCCAATAATGTATCTTTTATTCTCTTTTTTAATAGAAACTAGTTGTATGACAGTCAGAAAGCCTTTTTCTTTCTTTTCAGCAGTTTTTGGAGCAAAGAAGTGAAATAAATTTCCTCTAAACCCCAAGATATCAAAAGTTAAAGTTAAGGCATATAACAGTAGATACACTTAATTCTACACATTGAATAACGCTTAGGGGACTCGAGAAAGAATGTCCTACTAACTTGCTGACCTGCTTATCTATATACAGCAGGGATTTGGACCCTGTAGGAAAGATGAACTGGCTTATTTATGGATAGCAAAAAGTATATTGTTTTAAAATTTAAAGAAACTATATTAGAACTGGTATCCCAAAACAGCATTTGACATCTGTGATTTATGTATGTGTTACCCAGTACCCTCTTTCCTTTAACATTACTTATACAATACCTTTAAAGCTTAGTATGTCATATTAGAGGATAAATGAAATTTCATCCTATGCTGATAATGGATTGACTAATCACCTGAAAGAACTTTAATAAAGTACAATTTCACTAATGTGATGTACTAATAATAACCAATTTAATTTGAAACTAAGTTAATAGTGCAGTAATATATTTATACAATTAATATTGTTAAATTCTTAATTTTCATCCTCCTTATTTAAATTCCAAATTCCTTTAAATGAAATTCACTTATGAGGAGTGTAATGAATTTTTACTTTAGCTTTTCAGTTGCAATAGCTTTTACAATTGTCTGCATCATATTTCTGTATAAATTCTCCAAGGGACACTTGAAAATATGATGTAGAACAAGTGTGGACCTATCCAAAAGTTTTACAAATTACACTTCATAATTGAAAATGCTTATAATCTAGAAGTTCTGGAGTATTTATCATCATAGTTTTATACATTATAAATTTATATGTAATATAAATTTGTATATAACTATTAAATATAATAAAATATATTAAAATATTACTAAACATACATTTTCTGATATGTATTATAATATTTATTGGTGTTAAGGACACAATTCTCTGTTTATGTATATATATTTATACACACACATTTTTACTTTCAATTTTAGAGAGAAGTTTTAAGAATTATTATTAATCTATTTAATCACTATTCCTACATATTATTTTGCTTTTGCAATTCTGACATTGTTATATAGATTCTGACAATTCTATCTCCAAAAGTAATATGGCTTTGTTCTCCATTTCTTCAGGGTACCCTATCTAATCCAGGAAAATTTGTTCCGAAGACAATGTTCAGATGAAAATGCAGAAAATTTCTTCTTAAGACAAAATTCAGATTTAAATGCAAATTTCAATCCATTAGTCAAGTCTGTTAATCAAAATGTTTTTTTAAAAATACAGTATGAGTTTCTGACAATTAAAATGGAGACCAACCATGAACAATCAGTGTAGCAGTACCTGTTAATATTCTCAGAATATCCACTCCATTATTGACCAAGATTGTATGATTCCCACTGAAAGCAACAAAAACTAAGACTGATAAGTAAAATTCAGCATCATTAATGAAAAATTTTGTCTAATAAGGCATAGTTATTTTGTTGCTCTGATAAATATAATTTTGACTTGAAATTTTGTTTTGAATATACTGCAAGATTTACCTTGATCAATATTGATTACACTAAAATGTAAAGTAAGTTTAGTTGAAATTATTATTTCTTTTTTAATAGTGGCTAGTATTCAGAAGCTTCCTGCAGCCTCTGTTCTAACAGACATCAACTTTCCAATGAAAGGACGGAAGGGAATGGTTGACTGGGCAAGAAACTCAGAAGATAGGGTAGTAATTCCAAAAAGCATTTTCACTCCAGTGTCATCAAAAGGTAAATATCTGAAATAATGTGAACTTGAACAAGACATTTTTGATAAGGTCATTTAATTAGAAATTAGGTGTAAATCTTCACACATTAAACAGTTTAGAAATAGTCTGTAATTATTATGTTAAACTAATTTTCTAAATATAGACAACTTATTCTTGGTTCAAAAGTCTCTGAATTTACTGAATAAAACAGTCTATTACAGTGTGAAAAATATACAAGTGCAAATTATTGACCTGAGCTTGCCATGGTCAAGTTTCAATATTCATGGTTTTATCCCTGTGTAAAGCATGTGGACTAATATTTTACCTTTAGGTATTGAAATGTGTTGTATTTTCCATGCGATGTCATTTTTATTTCTGCCTTATTAAAATTTGCCTTGGTTTAAAGATGTTATTTTGGCATACAAAAACAAATTTAATACCTGGGTGATAAAATAATCAGTACAACAAGCCCTCACGACACAAGTTTACCTGTGTAACAAACCAGCACATGTTCTCCTGAACTTAAAATAAAGTTTAAAAGAAAACAAATTTGAGAAAAAATTAAGTTTTTAGAACATTTGTAATAGCCTTTAGAATTAATGGCTCTTTTCAAAAGTGACATCGTGGTCACTTTTGCAGATTTCAACCTTAAAAGGTAAAAATCCAAAAGAGAATTGATTCTCTTTTCCGATATCCTTGGGAAATTAAACTCTTAAAGGGAGACTCAAGCAGCTTCTTGTCTCAACCTGGTAAAGGAAGTTTCCTTCATGATGCAAAACTATAGGAAACACATCTTTAAGAGCTATCATTAACGTGCATGGTTAGGAATGCATTTCTTTTTACCAGGCTTTATCTTTGCATAAGGAAGTACTGGAATTATCTTGTAATTAGCAGATTAAAGTTTTATAAGACATAGTATTTTCTTGCTGTTTGCTAATACTTCCAATTTTATTCTTTCTAGAATTAGATGAATCATCTGTATTTGTTCTTGGAGCAGTACTATACAAAAACTTAGATCTAATTTTGCCCACTTTGAGGTAAGCTACAAAGTAATAAACTGTTGTAATTTTGTAAATCATTCCAAAATGTGATTAGAGTTCATTCTATAAAAATAGTCAAACAAGCTGTGGTAATACAAAGAGATTTTTCTTAAATGAAATAGAAAATACATATTTAATGAACAGGCTATTAGCAATTATACGTTTCAAAACAACTAGAAAAGATAATTTTGGTGTCTGATTGTAGCCCTGCAAATACTTTTGTGACTAATAATACCTTGCCTGGATACTGAAAAAAGAAAAGAAAAGAAAAGAAAAATCACAAGTGTCTATAATAGAATGGGTCACTGTAAAATTAATCTGTCTTCTCCCTTTAGTTGTGCTTAATGGTACTGTTTATCAACATGACATGAAATTAAAGGAGTGTCATGATGACTGGGAAAACATGGTATTGTTTATTTGCACAAGATCTTAGTGTGCTTTGAAATAAATTTTCAGTTACAGCTACACTTTTTAAAAATGCTACTGTTTATTTAGAGGACTATTTCTGGAAGAAAGCTATTAATTTATTTCCTCCCAGATATTAAAAACAATTACAAATAGTAATTCTACCAAAACTAACTTATTTGCTTTACTGTCTTATCTACTATACCAAATCTCACAGAAAACATCGTTCACATCTACTTGGGTTGTGATGTTATCACTCATAGTGACCTGTTTCTCCACATCACCTCATTTTGGAAGATAGAGATAAAGTTGTTTTAGTTAAATACGATCACAGTAGGACTTCTTTCTTATACCCTCATAAATAAAGCTTTACCTTTTTGGAGAGGAAAGAATATAAATAATGTGTGCAGTTATACTGTGGACAAAACAAATAGTCTAATAAATAAAAACAATTAGAGTTCAGTGCAGATGAAAAAAATATCACCCAAGGAAGCAGCAGTGATTAGGCATGAATCTTTAGAGAAAATCTTTCTATGTGAAGCACGTTATTAATATAGGTAGAGAGGCATCCAGAGCCCCTGTAGATGCCATGCAGGGTCTCCTTCAACCATAGAGACAACCATGGGAAGTTGAAATTTATTTGCCTCCCTTCTCCTCTGAATAGAATTCAGACTTCCTTAATTTGGATCAGTCTGTGTTTGTGTTTTGCTAACAAAAAAAGTTTGAAAACAAGTCTACTCTCAACTTTTCCAGTGGTTTTATTAAAATTCATTGGTATTTACAGTTACTCACAGATAAAATTTATTCATAGTTACACTGCCTATATCTTTATGTTTGATGTTGATGAGAGATATGCTAAAGTTAAAAATGCCCAGATAATCAAAGTTAGACATTTATTTCCACAGGGAATTCATTTATATGAAGCTTATATTTTAACAACTCTAGACTAGACACTAACTTAAAATCAGGTGACTTGTGTTTTCATTTCAATTAAACATGTCGAGAGTTTTATAAATTTGCCCAGTTACTCAGTAATTGTGTGCGTTCAGTTCAACTTTAAAATAGAAACGTATTTATGTGCAACGTTCTCCCTATTTGCTCCTGAGATACATAGTGAATACAAATGAAATATTCAACATAAAAATTTTTAGATTAGTTTCCCTCCTAGATGTCCAGCAGTGTTGGATTATGATTAATCTTGTTCCATATAATCTCATAGCACTCACTCACCTACACAAATGAAGTCAGGTTATTCCAAGTTTTATAAATTTATGCAGTCAATATAATTGGAAATTCCTTCAGGAAATTTCCCAAGGGATCCCAGCCTTTTTTGTAAAATGAAAAGGGAAGCATTTAATTAGTGTTTGAACTTTAAAAAAAGAATATCATGACAGAGGCAGTTTGTCTCTTAAAGCTTATGGGTAGATTAATGGCTTCATTATGGATGATTTAATGGATATAGCAGAGACCAGTCTGACAGACTGGCTCCCCTGATGCCGCCTGTAACACAAAGGGATTCAGACAGGCGACTGGGCAAGTCACTGACTTTTTTTATAAGTAAAATGTGGTAATTGAACTTAAAATTTTTTTCACCTTCAGAAATTATATTTTCATTGCAGAAAGTTCCTACATATTCTTTAGATTGAAGTCCTTAATAACTTCAGTATAAGAATCACGAATTTGTTTACCTATACATTCTTTGTATCCATAAAGTAATTTAGTAAATGTTTATAGGACAACTAAATAGTACTTAGATCACTGACCAGATATAAGGACAATAGAATGCTCGGGATGAAATATTTGTTAAGTACTCTTAGAAAGGTGAAGTACTAGTGTTTACTTCTCATTTTCTTTTATCTCTTGTAGTAATATAATGTGACCACTAAGTACCCTCGAACTTGTTTTTCTCCGTTTCAAAACATTCTTCCAGAAAGTCTAATGAGTAACTGCATGAATTATAGGTCTGCTAAATGAAAATATACTTTTTATTGAATAAGGGTGATACTTTTTTCCACAGTCACTCAGCAAACATTTACTGAGCAGCATCCCTGCTAACAGTACTGTATGAATTCTTTTAAACTTCCCCTGCTATCGCAACTCTCAGAACAGTTCTTGATAAAGGGTCAAGGATTTTTTCTGTAATAATTAATTTATTATTATTATTATTATTATTAAGACAGAGTCTCTCTCTGTCGCTCAAGCTGGAGTGCAGTGGCGCGATCTTGGTTCACTGCAACCTCCGCCTCCCAGGTTCTCGCCATTCTCCTGCATCAGCCTCCTGAGTAGCTGGGACTACAGGCGCCTTGCCCAGCTAGTTTTTTTTTTTGTATTTTTAGTAGAGACGGGGTTTCACCGTGTTAGCCAGGATGGTCTTGATCTCCTGACCTTGTGATCCGCCCGTCTCGGCCTCCCAAAGTGCTGGGATTACAGGCATGAGCCACCGTGGTAATAATTAATTTTTCTATCTGATAAAATATCTTATATAAGACATCTTTAAAAATAAGGCACACAGAAGTTTAATGTTTGTACTATTAAAATATTTTAGGAACAGAGGATTAAAATATGTGTATTTTGCAATTTTACTGTATAAGTGTGACTGTGTGAATTGAACTCAGTAGGAAAGGAAACATCTTTTTATTCAACATAAAACGTACAAATTCATCCTATATGTTCAGTTATTATTTACGCATTTTTATAAAATGTATTCCTTGTTGATGATTTTACTAATTATATGTTGAAATATGTGAAGCCACGTTTGTTATACACAGAAATAGTAATAGTAGATTTGTTGTTATGTTTCCAGAAATGGTATATTTTGGTATAATTATTTTCATAATTTTTCTCATAGAGACTATGAAAGAGGACTTGATGTATACTTTGAATAAATATAGTTTAGAAATTGTCCTTCATACAAAGACAGAAATAATTTTGCATGTTGACTGTCTCTTTATTGAGATATTTCTCTTCTTCTCTTAGCCCTAATATACATTCAACTGTCCTTCAAGCTGCAATTTTTATTTTACTAATCAGTTGTCTTCCCTTTTAAAGTTAAGTAGATTCAGATTGTTACTTCAACTGAAGGAAATATGCTTCAGATGAAGTCCAAACTATGTGCTATTCTCAGCCTCTCAACTTCCTTCTTCACAATAATTTCTTATAGATAAAAAGTATAGATGGGCCAGGCATGGTGGCTCACGCCTGTAATTAGCACTTTGGGAGGCCGAGGTGGGTGGATGACTTGAGGTCATGAGTTCAACACCAGCCTGGCCAACATGGTGAAACCCCGTCTTTACTAAAAATACAAAAATTAGCTGTGCAGGTGGTGCATGCCTGTTAGTCCCAGATACTTGGGAGGCTGAGGTGGTAGAATCACTCGAACCTGGGAGGTGGAGGTTGCAGTGAGCAGAGATTGCACCACTGCCCTCCAGCCTGGGTGACAGAGCAAGACTCTGTCTCAAAAAAATTTAAAAAATAAAAAATTTTTTAAAAGTATAGAACTACGGGATATTAATGCTGTAAGGTCTTTTAGGGTTTAGTGTGAGCTAGAACTCTCATTTTATGGATAAGAGACCTGAGATCCTTACCGCTTAAGTGACCTAAGATTATATGTCCAGTAGGTAACTGAATTATAATCCAACTTGTCTTGTTCGCTAAAACCAGGACTCTTCTACTATAGCTCATTCCCTCTGTTTTGCTACTATTTATTATTTTAAGCAATACAAATCATAGACTTCTATGATAGTTCATAAGTATACCTGTATCCTTCGCAGAAAATCTTGTAAGAGCCAGAACAGGTGGCTATATGTGAGCACTTTCAGGGAGCACTGGTGCTGGCCTGGTGGCCCAAGGCCAGGCTGTCAATGCCAAGACTTGAATTTGTCGTACCTCCTATTTCCCCTTGATCACTTATGTGCATGTCCAACCCTGTTCAGAGGGTCCTTTGAGGGAGTGAGATATTGACACACAGACCCCACTCACATTAAGGAATTAGAAAACTTGCATATCTTGGCAAGCTCATAAACTGCTCTGAGAATTTTAACTTACTTTTATAACATTTTTTGAAGCCAATTTAGCAATACCAAGAGACTTAAAAGTGCTTTATCACTGATATAGCAATTCTACTTCAAAGAATTTATTTTAAGGAAATAATCTCTAAGGAAATAGAAAAGTATATCCAAGTATACCCTCAAGCCAAGAAATCAATAAATGGTTATAAACAATCATTCATCTGATTCATTTAATAAGTTCAGTTTACAAGTTTGTGGGATAGCCACGAAAGTATGTTGTTATCCTGTGAGCAGTATGTTGTTATCCTGTTAGGACATGAAAAATGTAGTCCTGTAAAAAATGCATTTTATGTAATGATTAACATTAAAAGGATTATAAAAGAACTAATAAAATTATATGTAAATTTCACTATAGTGGAATAAAGAAAAATACAGATGAATGAAAATTAAAGTGTCCTCAAACCAAAAGTCATTACAAAATTATTTTTAAAGAAAGGAACAAATTTCAGTAATGCAAAAATCACATGAATTTCTTGTCAAATACACTTATTAAGGTAAATGATGCTGAAATTTTTATATATTCAGGAAATGGAACTCATTTGAATTCCTAATGCTATAAAAATTAAAAATGAATAGAAAAATAATATTGGAAATAATAGAAAATCGAAGACATAATCACTTTTACACCAATGCACGCTGAAGGCAATCAACCTGAAGCAGTCAGCTCTCTCAAGAGCTCATGCCTTAGGTTTAGGACCTAAACTTTGAGTCTTCCTTTTTAATTCTCACTGTGCAATGAAATATTCTAGTTTTGTGACGTTCTGTACCTTTTTAGATTGTCCTCATGAAAACATTAGAAATTTAAATTATCTATGGAAATTACAAATTGGCGTAGATTATAGTATAAAATATTGTGGTATTAGTGCATTACGTTTTAAAATCTGGGTTTAGTTTGGTCAGATATTTTTAAAGTGGATGTAAATCTCTGATCACTTGGCATTTTTAAAATTCTAGATTCTACATATCTTAGCAACCTACAGTGAAATTCTAACTCATTTCAACTTTAAGTAAACCCAATCCTACTTTTTAGCAGCTGTCAGCTGATTTGGGTTTTAAAAACAAAGATACTTAGCTTTAAAATTTTAGTAAAGTACCCAAATTCCCATACTGTGTGAAATCATCTATTTTATTTTGGTCTTATTTAAATTGGTCTATTCGTTAAAACATTTATGCAAGTTTCATTTTTGAAGCTACATAAACTATAAATCTAAAAATGGAATAGGGCTATAGTAACTTTACTTCCATTAAACCCTTAACATCTTTTTGTTATATCTTATCTGGCAATACTGTATGTGTGCTATAAGTTCTGCCATCTCCTCCATTGGGGCTTTTTCTATAACTGCATTACATTTTTTATTGTGTTACAAAACATAAAATTTACCATAACTAATTTTAGTGTACAGTACAATGTTAACTATATGCACTTGTGTAACAGATCTCTAGAAACTTTTCATCTTGCAAAATTAAGACTATACACATTAAAGCACAACTCCCCTTTTCCCACTCCCTCTGACCCTTAGCAACAGCCATTCTATTTTCTGATTCTTAGTTTGACTATTTCAATACCTTATCTAAGTGAATCATGCAGTATTCATCTTTTTGTGATTGATATATTTCAATTAGCATAATATCATTTGGGTTCATCTGTCTTGTAGCATATGATAAGATTTTTTTCTTTTTATACGGCTGAAGAATATTTCATTGTTTATGTATATACCACATTTTCTTCATCCATTCTTCCATTGATGGACAATCAGCTTGCTTCCACCTCTTGGCAATTGTTAATTATACATCATGAACATGGGTGTTCAAATATCTCTTTGAGATCTTTCTTTCAATTCTTTTGGATATATACTCAGAAGAGAGATCATTGGATTATTTTTTATTTGTTTTTTCAGAAACTGCCTACCGTATTCCAAAGCAGCTGCACCATTTCACGTTCCCACCAACATTGCATCAGGGTTCCATTTTCCCACATCCTTGTCAACATTTGTTATGTTGTTTTGGTTTTTGGTTTTTTTTGTTTTGCTTTGTTTTGTTGTGTTGTGTTGTATTGTGTTGTGTTGTGTTTTTGAGACAGAGTCTCACTCTGTTGCACAGGCTGGAGTGCAGTGGTGCAGATCTCAGCTCACTGCAACCTCTGCCTCTCCGTTTCAAGCGATTCTCCTACCTTAGCCTCCCAAGTAGCTGAGATTACAGATATGTGCTACCACGCCTGGCTAATTTTTGTATTTTTAATAGAGATGAGGTTTCCCCTGGTTGGTTTAAACTCCTGACCTCATGAGATTGCCACCCTTGGCCTCTCAAAGTGCTGAGATTACAGATATGAACCACCCCGCCCAGCCTGTCTTTTGTTTTTTAATAATGATTATCCTGGTGGGTGTGAGGTGATAACCCGTTGTAGTTTCGATTTGCATTTCTCTTACAATTAGTGACGTAGAGCATCTTTTTATATCCTTGTTGTCCATTTACGTACCTTCTTTAGAAAAATATCTATTCAAGTCTTTTGCCAATTTTTTAATTTGATGATTTTGTTTGGGTTTTTGTTGTCAAGTTTTGGAATTACTTATATATTCAGTATGTTAACCTCTTACCAGATACATAGTTTGCAAATATTTTCTCCCTTTTCATAGGTTGCCTTTTCATTCTACTCATTGTTTTCTTTCCTGCACAAAAGTTACTTTGTTTTGTTTTTTAATTTGATGAAGTCCTATTTGCTTATTTTAGCTTTTCTTCCCTGTACTTTTGGTGTCATCTCCAAGTTCAATTATTTGAATGTGTTTCTCTGTGTTTTCTTTTAAAAGTTTTATAGTTTCTAGTCTTATGTTTACATCTTAATCCATTTTATGCTAAGTTTTTTATATGATGTAAGCACATGGATATCCAGTTTTTCCAACACTATTTGTTAAAGAGATTATCCTTTTCCCATTCTGTAGCCTTAGCACCCTTGTCGAGTGTCATTTGACCATATACAAGAGGATTTATTTCTGGGCACTCTATTCTGTTCTGTTGGTCTATATGTCTGTCTTGACACCAGCACCATACTTTTAAAAAAATCATTGCTGTGACTTTGTAATATAGCTTGAAAATAGAGAATATTTTGTTTTTCTTTCTTAAGACTGCTCCAGCTGTCAATAATTCTTTGAGATTTTATATGAATTTTGTATTTTTTTCCATTTCTGCAAAAATACCATTTGGATAGATCGCTTTGGGTAATATGGACATTTTAGCAATATTAAGTCATCTAATTCATGGACACAGGATTTTCTTCCATTTATCTGTCTCTCCCTTCAATTTTTTCAGAAATATTTTATAGTTTTCAATGTATAACTCTTTTTCCTCCTTCAGTTTACCATATTTTATTTATTTTGATGCTTTCTAAATGGGATCCTTTTATTAATTTCCTTTCAGATTGTTCATTGATAATGTATGGAAACCCAATTGATTTTGTGTGTGTGTGTGTGTGTGTGTATTTTTGCATTCTGCGACTTCACTGAATTTGTTCATTAATTATAACAAGATTTTTAATTTGTATCTGTGTGTAATCTTTAGGATTTACTAAGGTCATGTCATCTATGAACAGAGGTAATTTTACTTCTTCCTTTCCCATTTGGATGCCTTTTATTTTTTTTTCTGACCTAATCGCTGTTGGTAGGACTTCTAGTACTATGTTGAATGAAATTGGCAAGAGAGGGAATTGTGTCTTATTTCTGATCTTAGGGGAAAAACTTTCAGGTTTTTCTGTTTTGTTTTGTTTTGTTTGTTTGTTTTACCATAAAGTGTGATATTAGATGTGGGTTTTGAATATAAGACCTTTGCTATGTTGAGATAATTTCTTCATATTCCTGATTCATTAAGCAATTTTATCATGAAAGAGTGTTTTTGTCACATGGTTTTTTAAAATCAATTGAGCCGAGGCAGGCAGATCACGAGGTCAGGAGATCGAGACCATCCTGGCTAACACGGTGAAACCCCGTCTCTACTACAAATACAAAAAATTAGCTGGGCGTGGTGGCAGGCACCTGTAGTCCCAGCTACTCAAGAGGCTGAGGCAGGAGAATGGCGTGAACCCGGGAGGCGGAGGCTGCAGTGAGCCAAGATCGCGCCACTGCACTCCAGCCTGGGCGACAGAGTGAGACTCCGTCTCAAAAAAAAAAAAGATAAGATGATAAGATAAGATAAGATAAAATAAAAATCAATTGAGATGATCATGTGGTTTTTTACCTTGATCCTGTAAATGTGATGTATTACACCGATTGATTCTCATTTGTGGAAACATCTTTGCATTTCAGAAATAAATCTCTATTGGTCATGATATATAAACTTTTTAACATGCTGCTGAATTTGGTTTGCTAGCATTTTGTTGAGGATTTTTGTGTCAATATTTATTAAGGATATTTGTCTGTAGTTTTCTTTTTTTTAAAATAGTATCTTTGTCTGATTTCAGTATCCAGGTAATACTGGCCTCTTATAATGGATTTGGAAGTGCTCTCTGCTTTAATATTTTGGAAGACTTTGAGAATGAGTTGTATTTATTCTTCTTTAAACATATCATAGAATTCTCTAGTGAAGACTTCTGGTCCCCTAGGCTTTTGTTTATTGAGAGGTTTTTGATTATTGATCCAATCTCTTTACTAGTTATGAGTCTATTCAGAAATAAAATTTCTGCATGATTTAGTCTTGATATGTTATGTTTTTATTAGAATTTGTCTATTTCTTTTAGCCTATCTTGTATGTTGGCATAGAATTAATTGCTCATAGCTGTCTCTTATGATACTATTTACTTCAGTGCTATAAGTTGTGATGTCTCCTTTTTATCTGGTTTTTGTTATTTGGGTCTTCTCTCTTTCTTTTTACTTACTCTTTTTAAAAAGGGTTTGTCAATTTTGTATATTTTTTCTCCAAAAATCAACTCTTAGTTTTGTTGATTTTTACCTGGGTTTGTTATTTTCTATTCTGTATATTTCAGCTCAATCTGTATTATCATCTTTCTTCACTAAGTTTAGGTTTAGTTTATGCCTATTTTTCAAGTTCTCTGAAGTATAAAGCCAGGTTTTGATTTGAGATATTTCTTTTTTTTAATGTAGGTGTTTACTGCTATAAACTTCCTTCTTAGTACTTTTATGCTGCCTCACGTATGTTATGTGGTATGTTGTATTTTCATGTTCACTTGTCTCAAGATATTTTCTAATATTTCTTGTGATTTCTTCTTTGATCCACTGGTTGTTCAAGAGTGTGCTGTTTGATTTCTACGTATTTCTGAATTTTTCAGTGTTTCTCTTGGTGTTGAGTTCTAGTTTTGTTCCATTACAGTCAGAAAAGATACTTGGTAAGATTTCACTCTTCTTGAATTTGTTAAGGTTTGTTTTGTGGCTTAACATGTGGTGTATACTGGAAAGTTTTCTGTCTGCCCTTGAGAAGAATGTGTATTCTGCTGTTGTTGTATGGAGTGTTGTATGGAGTTCTGCATGTGCTTGTTAGGTCCAATTCATCTATAATGTTATTCGTATCACCTGTTTTCTTATTAGTTTTCTGTCTAGGTAATCTATCTAGTTAATCTGTCTAGTTATTAAAATGGGGTATTAAAATATCCTATTATATTGTTACTATTTCTTTCTTTCTTTAATTATTTCAATGTTTGCTTCATATGTTTGGGTGCTATGACATTAGGTGCACATATATTTATAATTGTTATATCTCCCAAGTGAATCAACCTTTTTATCATTACATTGTATCCTTTTTGACTTAAAGTCTATTTTGTTTGATATAAGTGTAGCCAAACTCATTCTTTTTTGATTATCTTTTACATGGGATGTTTTTTCCATACTTTTACTTTCAGTCTATGGACGCCCTTATATACAAAATGAGTCTGTTGTAGACAACTGAATTGTATTTTTAATCACTTTTTATACTCACTTTAAGATATGGTTCATGTGCCTTAAACATCTTAAGACTCTGCAGAAAAATGTGACGATTAAGTTAGGTTGCCTCTGAATGATTAACTCTATACATTTTAAATTGTTTTATATATCAACTAGCACAAATCTCAAGGACAGAAAATAATTTTGTTATTTTAGTCATGAAATCCATTTGGCTGTCAGATCTGCTTTTCTAGCAGTGAATTCAAACGTGCAGCCAGCCAGGGAGCATTAGCAGATCACAAAGCCTGACATGGCACATCAGCAGCCAGCTATTCACTTGTGCAAATTAGAATAAATTGACGGAATAAATTAAAGACAATTTTGTACACTATACACTTTTTAAAAAGGAAGCCGTTGCATAATGTAAATTTGCTTATTTATTTCCCCTTTATTAGGCATTTAATACCATGATATTGGCATTTTAAATCAACTTGTTAAAATTTGGTATTTTTGTTTAGTATTTGCTTATTAAACAAAACACTGAAACATGTTTTGAGTATTAAAATGTTCCAAAGAATAATACAAATGAGGACATATAAGTGATAGATAAAAATCTTGCTCTCATCGAGCTTATTATCATGTGGAAGAAGACATGCGTAGTATCGATGGAAGCTTTGGTAGAGGTAGGTGCACGTTACTGTATTGGGGCACAAGGTGGCAGGGACTCACATGAATGATATTAGCACACTGATATGCATGAATACATTGACACATATCTCTTCTCAAATATATTCTAAATATATTAAAACATATACACATTTACTCTCTCTCTGTCTTTCTTTGTCCCTCTCTCTCTCTCTCCGTCTCTCCTTCTCTTTCAGCAAAAGCCATAGGATTGATTCTGCCCTCTAGGGAACTTCTCCACCAGGCCAGTTGAGCAGCTGATAAACCTAACACAGTGTAATATACCCTGCAGAAGGCAACTTATTGTAGCTACTTTGCACCTTACAGACCAGCCATTCAGGGCTAAAGTCTCCACATTCCCAAACACACAGGGAGCTTCATAAATATCTTAACAAAATTGCAATCTTCTTTATAGAATACCCACATCTGTGTTTTCTAGTAATGTATCCACTTATGGAACTTAAACATAATAGAGATACCATATGTTCTAATGTAATAATTATCTAATAATAATTAAAAATAGCAGTCATTGGGTTTTATTAAAAGCTGGTAACTAGGATTATAAACGGAATCAGAACAAAGAGACAAATGGAATTTGAGTGAAGTATCAATATTTTTGTTTTACAAAACCAAATCAGAACTTAAACACATTCAGGCTAATCCAAAAAAGGAACTTACATCTGTTTGTTCAGGACTGATTGTTCTCTAGGAGAAATGTTCATAATTTCTCTGGTAATGACAGGTGGGTATTTCCCCTGACTCTAAGCTGTATGCACCATTCTCTGGGAGACCTGTCAGCTGTGCTAATATGATCAACCACCCAGGATCACCTCTCAACTTTGTCAATTTTCTCTATTCTCACTTGGTTCCCTGATCACTTTTACTCACAGAGAAACAGGGAAGAATAATTTGGCAAAAGAAGCTCAGCATTTAGAGCTGAGTTTTCTGTCCTTCAAAATGTACTATACCTTCAATTGACTCATTTAGCATTTAATGAGAAAAAGGACAGTTAACCAGCTCTCTCTGTCTGCAACAATCTTCCTCTTAACAAAAACAAAATAGATTTATGCTTTGTTGTTTTTTACTCTTTACTCTTAGGCTCTCTCTCTGAGCTTCCTGACTATTTAGAAAAGTGTTATTTGACATTACTGCATACATGAGAAATGCACTTAAAAATGTTAACCCATGTGAAATAGGTATATAGTTCCTCTGCTAGTAAATATAGTAAATTCTCCCAACCACGGAATAACTCCGCATTTTTTTCTGATGAAATCTTGTGCAAAAAACCATCTCATTAGAGAAAAACAAATCTCAAAAAAAGCAAGGTTCAGCATGGTTCCACCATATCAGAACTATATGACTTAAATGGTATAACCACTTTAGAAAACAATATGGCAGCAACATAAAACTAAGTATGACTTTACAGCATGATCAAGGAATTCCACTCCAAGATATTCACCTTAGACATATGAAAATACATATCCATATATAAAATATGTATGGTATTTATTTGTAATTGCCAAATATCATTAGCTATTATTTCTAAAGGCTAAAAACCAGAAATAACCTAAAGGTTTTAACCTAATTGATAAATACATCAATATTTTTTGTGTGTGTGTTTGTACTATAGAATTTGTATTTGTACCATAGAATATTACTCAATTGTAGAAAGAAACAAAATAGATGAATCTCAGAAGCTTTATGCTAAATGAATTAAGTTAAAATTAGAAGTCTATGTACTGTATGCTTCTATTAAAGTGAAATCTTAGAAAAGGCAGAATTATAACAACAGCATGTCCATGGTTGCCTGGGAGCATGGAAGGGTAGGGGATTAAATAAAAAGGGACTTGAGGAAATTATTTAGGGTGAGGGATTGTTTGTCTATGTTAACTGTGTTAGTGCTTACATGGTAGTATACAATTATCCAAAGAATTAAACTATATATTTAAATTGGTGAGTTTTATCTGTAAATACTACCTTAAAAAACAAAAAAGAGGGAAAAAAATTAAATGATGTTGTCATTGATACCTAATGTGAATTCCCCAGAATAGTACATGCCCAATGGAAGAGCAGGTGGTTTATTATTTCAAAATTCCAAACAGGTATATATTCACACATATACACACACTCATCTTTAAATCTCTAAATACTACATGATCTGCAGCATTTTACGTATTTTACATACTTTGTGTGAAAACTTACATATACAAGAAAAAGTTGGTTAAATTTTATGTTTATATTGATGGATAATTTCTTGTAAACTATAGATATGATTTTATTAAAATAACTTAAACTTCTCTGTAAATGAAATATCTTGGTAAGATATTTCAGGGAAAATGTGTTTCTTAGATTGAGAATATTGAGATCAAGCAGTGGCCTATCAATCTCTATTGTTGAAATAAATTATGGTCAATAATTAGCAAGAGCATTTATTTCTATTTAAACTCTATTTGCTCTAATGTTACTCCACATTCCAATTATTTATTGTAATGGGTTTTGGGGTAATCAAAGAAACACCAAGATAGCACATTGCAATAAGAGTATTTGATCTCCGAGAGAACAAAAGTCTTGATATAAATGAATTATATTCATTTAAGTATTGTCTGAAGATTTGAATTCACAATCCATAACTCTTGTAGGTGAATCAGATTTAACTAATCAAAAGCTTATTAGTGCTGTTGCTTTTTCATATTTTCTGCATCTAAAATGATAAAACGGCCTTTTCTCCCTAAGTTTTCTGTTCCACATAAGGTTTCTTTACAGCAGTAAAATGTGTCTTTCCATGAATGATACTACAATTTATGTTTGTGCTTTGGATGCATTTATTTGAAACCATCCCAAAATGTATTGAGTAGTAGCAATTTATACTTTTCATCAATCATTTCTCCTTTTAATTATAATTACTCTGTTTCAGAAATTATACTGTCGTTAATTCCAAAATCATCGTGGTCACAATAAGGCCTGAACCCAAAACAACCGATTCGTTTCTGGAGATAGAACTAGCTCATTTGGCTAATGTAAGTACCATCCACTGAGCGTTAACTTGCTTATAGAATTACCTTTTTAACAGTCATTCTTTGACTGATAACACCAGAATACATTTTCTAGACTTTTATAGTTGCAAATGAATTAACTTGTTATGAGTATATGTATTATAAAGAAACAGAATGATTATTCTATGCTTTTTTCATGATAAAATTCTCTTCAATTTGTCCAAATAATAGTTAATAAATCATTTATCAGTGTACACATCTTTACCAAGCTTTGTGCTAGGCACTGGAGAAGGTGAGGTGAGTAAGAGCCTATTAACTGTGGGGGTGCTTACATGGTAGTATACAACTATCCAAAGCATTAAACTATATACTTAAAATTGGTGAGTTTTATCTGTAAATAAAACTCGATCTCACTATGTGGTAGGAAAGAAAAAATTTAAGTTGCATGCCGAAGTAAAAGTTATAAACAGTGCAAAGGGGAACGATTAATTCAGAGGAAGGGGGTGCTGGGTGGGGTGGGTGGCATATAGAAATACTAAGTCAAGGCCGGGTGCGGTGGCTCACGCCTGTAATCCCAGCACTTTGGGAGACCAAGACGGGTGGATCACGAGGTCAGGAGATCGAGACCATCGTGGCTAACACAGTGAAACCCTGTCTGTACTAAAAATACAAAAATTAGCCGGGTGTGGTGGCAGGCGCCTGTAGTCCCAGCTACACGGGAGGCTGAGGCAGGAGAATGGTGTGAACCCAGGAGGCAGAGCTTGCAGTGAGTGGAGATCAGGCCACTGCACTCCAGCCTGGGCAACAGAGCGAAACTCCGTCTCAAAAAAAAAGAAAGAGAGAGAGAGAGAGAGAGATAGGGAGGGAGGGAGGGAGAGAGGGAGAGAGAGAGAGAGAAAAGAAAGAAAGAAAAAGAAAAGAAAGAAAGAGAAAGAAAGAAAGAGAGAGAGAGAGAAAGAAAGAAAGAAAGAAAGAAAGAAAGAAAGAA
>NW_012119744.1:411493-429888 GCF_000951035.1 Colobus angolensis palliatus | reverse complement strand
AGGAAGGAAGGAAGGAAGGAAGAAAGACAGACTAGGTCAAGGATCAGGGAAGGCTTATTATAACTACCTGGGTGCTCCCATTGTCTAAATCAAAGTCTTTCATGTCAGAATGAAAATAACCCATTCTTAAATCTATCCAACTGCAACTGAAATGCTTCAGATTTTGTTCAGTCCTCTATACAAATTTTCAGTGTCTACTTATTAAATAATCACTTCAAATACTTAAATCACTGGAGGACAGGAGCAGGGAAAGTGATTCCTATGAAAGTCTTCCTTATTGTACTTTCATAGTTCCTATATTAAAATAAGCCCATTTCATGATTTACATGTACTTATTTTTATTCCTTGCTAAGTTTTTATGAAGTTGACCTTTCTTTACATTGAAAAAAAAAAGCAAAAAGTGATTAAGTCATTTTCCCAAGCGCATATATTTAGTGAATGACATAGCATAATTTATACTCACATTCTTTTGGCTATAAAACTTGTGTATTTTCTATTATTGTGTAGTTTCTGATTTCCTGAAAAAATCAGCCTTAGTTTTATAGAAAAATGATAATCATCTTTCCTGTGAATCACTTTTTACTAAGATGCCCCAGGCTTCCTAGATTATTTAATAAAAATTTCAAATCTCTCTGCAATAACTTTCAAAGATTGTGGTTCATATTTAAACTATTAGGTGTTTTACTGCTTTTGCCAAAATACTACTTCTATCTAACCTTAAGAACGTGTTTTAGTTCTACAATATCTACCTCCTTATACCTTAGTATAGCCCTCATCTCTACACTGCACTGAAAATGGGAGACATTTCTAACTTTTGAACATTTGCTTTTGAATAAAGAATTTGTGCATTCAAAATTTTTTATGAAAATATATGTTTTTGTTGTTTATCTACAGTTACAAGCTTTGGGAGAAAGTAGTAAGAGATACTAATTCCCTGTATCAGATTATAGAATTACTGAAAAAGCACCCAGTATCAGAATGTGTACTCTGTTAGAACTTAAAGAACATATTAAAGGAAGCTTTTTTGATAAATTAAAAAAGAGTAGTCTCAAAAATAGTGTTGAAATAGTCTCACTATCTGAGTATAATATAACTGTTTGAAGTGAATGTATTTAAGCTTTGAGTCTGTCTTTTATCTTCTGGAAATGTGTTTTGTCAGATGATTTACTAAAGATATAAACCATGTACAAAAAATGTTTTCCACATATGGAAAACAAAGAACATAGTCAACACATTTTATTAAGCACCAGCTAATACTGGAATGACAATGAAAGTCAGCTTGTAAGAATGATGAGATAATTATCCCAAGTCACTTAGAATTAATTGTGTCTTTCAGTATTTTGAGTAAGTGAATTGACCAGGTTCCCATGAGAATACTATCTCCACTCTAGAAAGCCCATATTTAAAATATATATATACATGTAGACAAATGTGTTACAAAAAGTGGATAGGGAAAGGAGAATAGAAAGAGGAACAATTTACGCTAGAGAAGAAAAAGTCTCTAGGCGCTCTTGTTTAGACTCTCCGCCGTGCATATTATGCCTCTCCTCATAGGCTCCTCCAGTTACTGACCACACAACTGAGCCTCTCTGGGCTGCTCTGAACTCTTATTTAAGCTGTCCAACTCACTGTTGTCTGTATAATGCATACAACCCTTCTACTTTACTGTTTTGAATGTCTAAAGCTTATTGTATTTACATTTATTTTATTGCTAAAATTAGATTTTGTGAAATACTTTGGGAAATATTACTGTTCACTAAGGGAGGGGATATGTGGTTTATGTATTGAATATCATAATATTATTACTGATCTTATAAAAATATATTCTATGTACTGAGATTAGTTTATTTCCATTGAAGAGAAGATAAAAAAAGGTCCATTTTGAAATATAATGTTAGCTGAAATGTGAAGAAAAAATAGATCTTAAATATGCAGACTGAAATTTATTAGAACTATATACAGTTGGCCCTCAGTATCTGCATCTGTGGATTCAACCAACCACAGATGAAAAATATTTGGAAAAAAATTAAAAATAACAGTACAACAATAAAAATAATACAAAGGTAAAAATATAGTATAAAAACTATTTACATAGTATTTACACTGTATTATGGTATTAGGTCTTTTAAGCAATTTAGAGATGACTTCAAGTATATGAAAGACTGTGGATAGGTTATATGGAAATATATATAAGATTCTTGAGCATCCATGGATTTTGGTATCTGCAAGGGGTTCTGGAACCAACCCCCTATGGATAACAAGAGACAACTAATATATACACACACACACACCCCCACCTCCAACCTCCACACATATACACCCACATATATATTAATATATACAGTTATGTATATATGCATATATATACATATGCATGCCCATTTTTGTTGCCTGCAAAATTTTTTAGAAATGATGTATCTCTAATATCAAATCTGTCTACTGTCACCTATTTTCTTATATCAAAAGTATCCATTGTACTTTCAGGAAAGAATAACTTGAAAGTTACATTTTATTAAAATGTCTTGTGAAAAAAGAAAGGAAGAGGCCGGGCGCGGTGGCTCAAGCCTGTAATCCCAGCACTTTGGGAGGCCGAGACGGGTGGATCACGAGGTCAGGAGATCGAGACCATCCTGGCTAACCCGGTGAAACCCCGTCTCTACTAAAAAATACACAAAAAATTAGCCGGGCGAGGTGGCGGGCGCCTGTAGTCCCAGCTACTTGGGAGGCTGAGGCAGGAGAATGGCGTAAACCCGGGAGGCGGAGCTTGCAGTGAGCTGAGATCCGGCCACTGCACTCCAGCCTGGGCGACAGAGTGAGACTCCGTCTCAAAAAAAAAAAGAAAGGAAGAATGGGAATTAGTAGTTACAGTGAGTTATAGTGAGTTAACAGGAAAAGCCTGTTAACATTTTCTTTTAAAAATGTGTCTCAGAAAGCTTTTTAACAAATAGCATTTACAACATGTTAAATGTAATAAGGCTCTTGGAAACTGATAGGAATAGGTAATAAAATATGGAACCTAGCAATTCCAAATTGTGTTTAGCAAAGCCAATTGCAGCGTTAACCAGATTATGTCATTAATTAGTAAGACACTGTTCTTAGTTCAGTTTTTCAGGCTGATGGCTTCGTTGTCATGACCTATAAAGTCAGGGTATATGGTCTTTAGTGCTTAAGCATAACAATTAATGGCTTTTAAGAAATATCAAATTTTTTTCTCCTCCCCCCCAAAAAAAGTTTGTATCACTTAAGAGTGACATTTATACTCATCAAATTTTTAGATCCTATAAATGCATAAGGAAAGTTAATCATCTTATTGAAAATAATTCTTGAGGCCCAATGAGTGCAATAGAATAGATCCCTATGTACACAAACACATACACTATTAGGATCCCTTGTGTCTGACAGGTCTAGGCCTACTGTGACTTTCCAAGGTGAGTAACATCTTTATATTTAAAAATGAGTTAGAAGAAAAAGAAGGTAAATGCATTTTAGTTATCTCATGCTCTATCAACTTTGCAAGCCTGAAAATGCATACTTTTCCCAAATGAAGTTTTTATGTAGTTCCATTTCAAATGGAAAGGTAGAGTGGACCACACCAGCCTGCAGTCTCATCTTGGCTTTTAAATTTTTTTTTCCTCTGTGCATCAACTTCAAATGATGTAGGTAGAGTGCTGCTGCTGTCTTTCAGGGTTGACATAAATAATACATTATGTTTGTGGCTCTCAAATTGATCTAATGAGATTTTGAGCTTGTAGGTTTTGTTTTCTATGCCATATTTGCATGCATCCTAATAGTATGAAGCTAACAAAGAAATTTGTTTTATGTGTATAAAGTAATTTTAAATGAAAATAAACCATGACCCTATGACCTTTGTAAATCATAGTGGAAAACACAGTGACAACTGTAATGAATATGCCTGTCTTCATTATAAACATGAGAAACAATGAAAAGAAATTCCAACATTCATCGGTGGATATTTTCATGAATATAAAGGTTAATAACCTAAGGATTTAAAAATTACTTGGCAAAACTTTAAAAAGTTCAGTGTGTGCATCCGTAATTTTCACAAAGGGTTGTTTGATATGCCTTTACTTTTTGAATTACTTTTCTGCCCTAGCTTTATCCATTTGGAAGTGGTTTCTGATATTTTGTCTGTTTACAGTTCTTGCTAACTTTTCTAGAGAGTCTTGAAATGCTACTAGACAAGTAGATTGAAGGCTCTTCCAACAACTGAAATTGAGATAGAAATTGCTCTCTAGCTACATTTTTTGGTTATAGCCTAAATTTCTTAACTTGAGTAGACATCCTTCTCATGTTTCAAATTTCGTTTATTTATATTTATAATACATAATTGATATTCTTTAAATCATTTCAGTATGATTGTGCTATTGTTGGAGCAGGGGGTCGGCAAACTTTTTTAGTTAAGAGTCTGATACTAAAGAATTTCAGGCATGAGAGTCATAATGGCTTCTGTCACATCCACTGAACTATGGTGTGGCTGTATTTCAATAAAAAGTAATTTACAACAGATGGCAGGTCAGATTTGGCTCAGGGGCTATTGTTTGTCAACCCCTGTGTGATAAGCAGAATAGTGACTCCTCCAAAAATGTCTACATCCTAATCCCCAGAACCTATGACTGTGTTGTGTTACAAGTCAGAAGGGATGTTTGTGTGAGTACATGTCAAAAGGCATATGTGTGTTACATGTCAAGAGGAACTTCTGTGTGGCTGCCCTTGTCTCTGCTATAGCCCTATATAATTATTATTAGGACATATTATTATATTCCTTTTGGATGTAAAAGAAAAAGACATAGGCTGTATGTTGTACCTATATAAAATCTAGTTATTTAATTTATTTATTTATTAAAGTTATTTGCCACATTAATATAAAATCTAGTTATTTAATTTATTTATTAAAGTTGTTTGCCACATTAATTAATATTAAATACTTGAACATTTTTAACTCTAGAAGACCCATTTGTTTGCTGAGAGGTACACCAGACTCTATGCAGCCATTACTGGAAATGATGTAATCACATGCAGGTAGGGCACTCTGAGACATATACGTGGAGGCAATGATTTTCTTTGAAGGATACACGTGTAAAAATGTCCTTATGATAGTTCTACTTTTTGCTGCTTCCCATATGACAAGTGGAAAGTATTCCTCTGGAAATAATGCAGGTTAGTGATATATCTCAGAAATTAGAGAAGCAAGCTGTTATCCTATCTATAAAAATAGTGTCATCTGGTTAATGTAGGCTACTAACTATATAGCAGAAGTGATATTAAATATGTGTCCTCTCTTGTATTCCAATCAAATAGCTGCCAACTTTCTGTGAATAGCTATGTAACATGGATGGGACTCGTTCAGATAAAAATAGTATTCTGCATTTCTCACTTCAGTGGCCTTCATGTAATTCTGCTTTAGCTAAAGCCATCTTTTTTTCATTCCATCTTAGTTTATCTGGTTTTCAATGTGATGAGAATCCTCATAAAATTCATCCAAATTATCTACATTTCCAACTTCCTAACAAGTAAGAGTATAGTATTGTATTCTCGATGTGTCTTTTTAGGCTTTATGTACACAACAGCTATCCCTTAAAAACTGAACATAAGACCCAGATTTAGCTCCTTCTAAGTATCATTTAAACTACTAAAATATGGAACAGTACTTATCATAACTTCGAGAAAATATTAGAGAAGAACACCCAGGAGATTACTTCCTGTTGAGTTTTATATTGTATTTTTTCACTGCTGCATCCCCTTGTGTGGTGTTTTACTCTTTAAGGCCCTGTAGAACTGTTCATATGTTAAAAGACATGACTCTGAAATAGGTCCCTCTCACTGATCAACTATTAGTGACCTGTGATAGATTTGACTGCGGAAAAATTTACATCTACTAATGTCTTGCTTCCCTTAGCAATTCCTGAGATTTTTTGAATGTGTCCTTCTAAAATATCATTAAAATTATGGGGAGGCCGAGGCGGATGGATCATGAAGTCAGGAGTTCAAGACCAGCCTGGCCAAGATGGTGAAACCCCATCTCTACTAAAAATACAAAAAAAAAAAAAAAAAAGAAAGAAAGAAAGAAAAAAAAATTAACCAGGCTCAGTGGCAGGCACCTGTAATCCCAGCTATTCAGAAGGCTGAAGCAGGAGAATGGCTTGAACTCGGAGGACAAGGTTGCAGTGAGCCAAGATCACTCCACTGCACTCCAGCCTGGGCTACAGAGTGAGACTCTCTCTCTCAAAATAAATAAATAAATAAATAAAAAATATGCACAAGATATGAATTAGTCTTTTGCAGATCCAGTTATGCAAACTGGAAATATTCTTGAGGAATCTCCAAAATCTATTTGGGTAGTTATATACAATAATAACAATTATCTTTAGTGGAGAAAGAAAGAGAGGATAAACTTAGCAAAATCCAGGTCATTTTAAAGTAATGTCTTGCCATCTAAGATTTAGGAAATTAAAGACAGACAATACAGTGTCAGCTGAAGAGTCTTTCTCCACTTCACTCAAGAGACCAATGTCCAACTCACTGAACAATGTGACAGAAAAAGTTATTCTGTAACATCTAACTCAGAGCACTGGAAACGTCAAATAGTTACGATGAAGTCACTGCCCTTCATCCTGCCTTTAGCTGCTTTGCCTATTTACTTGCTTTGCCTCCACAGAAAAGAGATTATTTTTGTTTCAAGGAGGCTGTGAAGGTACAAAAAAGTTCTAAAGTTTCAAGATTAGTAGTTTATTATGGCATATGACCACCAAGCATTCAAACATCTGAGTAAAAATAGAGTAACCACGTTATTTCTTTTTTTAAGCAATTGTATTTGTAATTTACAAATAATAATTGTATGGATCTGTGGGGTACAATGGGAGGTTTTGATATATGTTTACAATATAGGATGCTTAAATCAGGGTAATGAACAAATCCATCACCTCACAAGGTTTCAGTAGACGGGAGGAACACACTTTAATGATCTATTGCACAGAACGGTGACTATGATAAATAGTAATGCATTGTATTATTTCAAAATTACTGAGTAGGTTTAAATGTTTTCAGCATGTTATTTCTGCCATGTGTATCATGAGCAATGATTCTCTAAATTTGGTGTGACAAAAATTACGGAGAGGCAAGATTGTCATTATTAAAATGGAGATTTCTACATTTAGCCTCAACCTTAACATTCCTATTGCTAATGAATCCACATTTTTAGTATTCATCCCAGTTTATTCTGAAGTAGGTCCAGAGAAAACACTTTGAAAGCATCACTAAGATAGCAAGAGTGTGATTAAAGTAGCATATGCATTGAATGTATTCAAAGTTTAAAACACCAAGGAAAATTTATAGAAACTTGGTCATTTGTGTTGTGATATTATTATTATGTTTTCTGTAACCAACCTTGTTTCAGATCTCTTCTCAAAGATAATCTTACCGATGAAGCTTTCTTAATAAACAAAAGTACTATCCACTCTATTTTCCTAGTCGTACCTAGTCATACCTCTCTCTCTCTGCCCTTCACTATGGTGAAATACATGAGGCAGGGACTTAGTTTTGCTCATCCTTGTATCACAGTGCCTTGAATGGTTCTTGGAATGTAACAGGTGTTTAGTAAATGAATTCAGAATGGTTGCAGAATGGTTAGACTTGTTGTGATCATCTACCTGCTATCTCTTCTGACTTCTGCACTTTGTGAGGGTAATATAACATAGTTGAGTATTTCCTTAAAAAGACTTAGAAGAGAGTTTTGAAAGAATAAAATGAATTTCTGGAATCATTGAGAGTGAGGGCTAGAAAAGATGTCCACATCATCTATTTTATAAATAAGAAAAAAAAAAGTCATGCAGTCCAACAAAAGGGAGAACCACCCATTGAAATACATTGGCAAAGCTAGTGATATATTCTACTATTAAGTAAATATATTTATTTGGTTGATATTGGAACAGAGGAGAGAAGTAAAAGAAAATAGTGAAGACACTCGAGAGTGGTGTGTAGAACATCTACAGCAATTAGAAATTTGGGCAGTGGTGCATTTTTTAAATGCTTAAAAGTGAGTAAGTAGAAACATGTAGAATTCAGTTATGCTGTTTTGAATGGAACCAAGAGTGGCAGTTTTTGTTTGTTTGTTTTGCCAAAAATATGTTTGTCAAGAATAGCATTTCCTTTTCAAAAGTTTCCAAATATGTGCAGTATTACCATTTGGTAGATCAATAAATACTATTTATTGATAGTTTGGTAAATTAATCTTCTTTAACCCATCTGTCTTGTTTACCTGAGAATTTTTGTTTTCTTAGTTTACTGCATTTGTTAAATCTACTTCTACAGATTAATTCTTAGCTTCTCTCTTTTCCTCTCGCCCTGCCATTACATTTTTTTTTATATTGGGCTATTTCCCGTTATTGATTTTCTGTAAATTCCTCATAACAGATCTTGTAACAGAGTCCCTTTGAGGAAAGTAAATGAAAATTATAACAAATATTTTACAGGCACTTACTCAGCAAAACCTTGTAGCCAGCTTTCTTTTCTTTAATATTTAGAATCCATTCATCATTGGTTACTTTTTTTTCCATCTCACATTCTTATTGTTTAAGTGACTAGTGTTTTCAGGTACTAAGTTTTTTCTCATTTGTTTGTTCTGCTTATTTTTCTAAACTTCAAATGTTCCAACTATTGACCTTAGCTCACAGTCTCACATATTGGTGACCATACTAGAATAAATGTTTATGGTGTGTATCCCAGAATGTGTAGTGAAACCTAAGATTGAATGATGCATTTTGGAACCTATAATAATGCTCACATGTATGGTGTTTAAATTTCCATAAGCACAAAAAGAAAGAGAAGCATGCAGCAGGATCTAAGAAGTAAGAGGTGAAGAACATGGAGAATAAAACTGAATGTTGACAAAGTCATGGAAGAAGATTAGAAGAAGCATTTCTCATTTTGAAACCTTTTTTGAAGAATAAATCAGTTTCTTTAGGGTGATAAAAAGGAAAGAAGTATCCGAACAATTAAGTTTACATGTTGTTTCTTTTCTATTTTGTTGTTGTTGTTGTTGCTGTGGCCCTACTGTGAACAATCATTGTGAAATATTAAGCCTATAGTCAGTGTCTTATATTAGTTTGTATAAAGATTTATCCTACATTATACATCATTAAAATCAGCCAATTAGATTTAATGGATCTGTTATCGCAAGTTCCTCAAGCTGCACTTGGTTTCTGTATCCTTGAAATGCATACTCCCATACTCTTCACTGTGATGTTACAAGGATAATTTTTTTTTCTATAAGGTTATCTGAGCTCCTTTGAATAAAGCCCTAGGTAAATATAGCATAACTTTATGACAGCATTTTGGCTGTGCTGTGGATTTATCAGAAAGTCATAAGCTATATGAAAAATTCAGGTAAGACTAGACAGAATCTTATAAGATAGAGAAGACACCAATTTAATACACCATTCCCTTCCTTCCTTAGAACATCTATATCTATGCCTTCTGTAGGAACCAGATAATAACCCATTTCGTCTATGAAACTTGTGCTGACTAGCATAGGCCATGACGCTCCATTCCCTCATTTGTTCTTTACTCAGTAAACTATGGCTAGTGATATTTATGTAAACATTTTGCTTGGATTGCTATAGGAACATTCTATGTGTATGTTTCTCATCAACTTCTATAGGACTATGACCTTTTTTCAGGAAAGACAGTGTTATTATACTTTAGGAGCATAGTGTAGGGAGATATGAGCATTTTGAAATAAGATTCCACCCCATCAAAGGGCAGAAGCTGCAGGGAGGTAAGAAGTACCCAGCAGGAGAGGCCCCAAGAGGTGTGACTATCAATGGGGCTCAGCAACGGAGTCTCCTGAGAATCCACGCAAGTGCTGGCGATGTTGTAGGACTTTTTCCTTAGTTCAGCTAAGAGCCAGATTATTATTACATGGTCACAAGAGATTAGGCTTCCAGACACTTTGAAGGGTGAGAAAAAAATGGAATTTATTGGGAAAAGAGGGGATAAAAATGAAACAGGGACCCTCCGCAAAGCCAGAGTCCTGCTAGCTGGCTTCCTGCCTGGCTGACTGAATTCCAGTTTCCACCCCAGGAGAGGAGAGGCCAGGCTCCTCCCCTGCAAATGGTGTGAACCTCCCAAGGCTCACCCAACTGCACCTTCCTCACAGTGCTCAGGCCTTGGGGGTTCTGTCAGGGAGCCCTTCCCACCTGGCTGTCTCAGTGAGAAGAGTCAACATAAATCCTCAAATAGGGCCAGATTGCTCAGAACTGGCTTTGGACCTTAGCAGGCAGGTGGAAACCTTTTGCCTCCTTTACCTCCCCTCCCTCACCCCTCTATCACCCTGGCCACTGGCAGAGTCATGCCCCACCTCTGCCCAGGCCTGCATCTGGAGAAGGGAAGATGATCTGACATTCAATCAGGTTCTGTGTTTTGATTATTGTTTGTAACAGATCATTTTCAATTGCTGATGACATGATGATCATGATTTAATGTGACAACCAAAGCCTGTTATTTAAGAGTGACTCAAAATTTTGGAGGTTTTTTTTGTTTTTGTTTTTGTTTTTCAAATTATGACTAAATTTCCATCCAGAAGCAAGAAAAAGATCATTTTTTACTAAATAAATTTTAAAGGAAGAATGGGAAACAAAACCAAATGCATTTTCTGATTGCTTAAAAAAAATATCCAAGATACCTTGGATATGTGGTCTTTCAGGGAATTTTTAGAATAACTGGGATGCTGCAATATTATAGTCATGTACCAATTAAAATGAATAATATGTAAGGTTTGAGTTAATTTCATATGTTTTAGAATAGCGATCTTACTATTTATTTCTAGCAAAAATTTTGAATGGACCCATCAAACAGCATTGAGAAAGGCACACCTCCAAAAGAGCTTCTCTGGACTTTCAAAGATGTTTGTTTCCCAAATACACTCCAGTGATTAACTATTTGTAGACAACACTGAAGCCTGAGGGCTGGGTCATAGCTTACTGTCTATGAGGGACTGTTTCCACCTGTGGAAGGAAGGCAGTGGCCTGTTTCAGGACTGTATGTTTTTTGTTGTTGTTGTTTTTGAGACGCAGCCTCGCTCTGTCACCCAGGCTGGAGTGCAGTGACGTCATCTCAGCTCACTGCAAGAAGCTCCGCCTCCCGGGTTCACGCCATTCTCCTGCCTCAGCCTCCGGAGTAGCTGGGACTACAGGCGCCCGCCACCTCGCCCGGCTAGTTTTTTGTATTTTTTTAGTAGAGACGGGGTTTCACCGTGTTAACCAGGATGGTCTCCATCTCCTGACCTCTGATCCGCCCGCCGCGGTCTCCCATAGTGCTGGGATTACAGGCGTGAGCCACCGTGCCCGGCCTCAGGACTCTTTTAACTGCCTTGGTCTGTTAATTATTATTATCAATAACTAAGTTGGATGAAGACATAGATAATCATGTTTGGTTTTTTAATCCTGTAATGACACAAAGCTTAAAAGTAATACTGGATGTGTGGGATGCCAAAATCAGGATTTTAAAAGCTCAGCAGAGATTGCCATGTATGAGTAATACCTATCTAGCTCAGGAAGAGTCTACCCAAATATCTAATACAATCTTAGTTTGCATTATTAGGAAGACGACACCTGATTTGGAGAGGCAGTGGTAGTGCTTTGCTGTGCACAGGTCGGACACAAGTGAGTGATTTGCCTAAATACACTTTCAAAGTGTATGCTCCAGGAAATTAGTCATGTGGAGGATGAGAGGACTTCAAACCAGCAGTGTATGTTTAATGGATAAGAGAAGATTCTTCAGGCATGTGACAGAATCTGTAGATACATGTATCTAAATATATTAGAACTCTTCAAAACAGAAGTACATTGAATAATCCAGTGTGAAAAACCCATGGTGTTATCTTGAAGGTCACGGCAGGTACTCAATTCACAATTATTGAAATAAATTTAAAATCTAGCATTTTCACTTAAAATTTCATTAGACATTATCCTATACAAATATAATATGCTAATTAAGTTGATATTGCAAGTCAACAAACTCAAGAAATGGACACCTCTTGTCTCTAGGAAACATCAACTAGAGGCTGACGAGGAGGTAGTGGTGATGATTATACATGTGCATACTATAGGATATTTCACTGTGATTTCAATATTGTGAATACTATGATCGTAAAGAAAGTAATCTAGCAACTAATGTTTTAGAGACATAAGTATAAAATCAAAATCATCAAAATATAGACTTATGGTATATAAAAGCTTCACTTTTAATTCACTTTTAATTTCCAGGAAAACTAAATACAAGTTAGAGTGTTTGGAATAAAGATGTTGTTTTCATAGAACTTTATAAAATGGGTCACTAAATCTATGAGAAAGGAAATGCAAATTTTTTATAAATAATTGAAAATAAATCATTAAAGTATCCCTTACCACAAGATAAGAAATCTTCCATTCTGTTTCTATTTCACATAATCCTTCAATCTTTTTATAATATGTACTCAAGATACATGCATTCTTTCTTTGCTTTTTTTTAGGGTACTTTGAATCCCTATTGTGTGTTGTGGGATGACGCCAAAACGTAAGTGACAGATGTTTTCCTACATTACTTTGGCTAAATATTCAAAGTCCATTAAGTTATTTCAACTACCTGCTAGTTAACAGGAATATAAGTCAGTGGGATGTTACATTCAGAGAAATAAAAAACATTCTCTTTCTAAATCTTCAGTACAGCATGATGAATGTGTTTGTGTGTAATGATGCCATCAGATTGCATCTCAAGATAGGATTGCATTACCTAATGTGTGAGGCACATTGCAATGTGAATTCCTTGAGGAATTTTTAAAAGCTCTGATATTTTAGAATTTATAGAGGCTCAAATGCCATCTTTACATCTTGCCCTAGTAATTCAGCTTAGCATTGCAGAATAAAATAGCAAGCTCTATGGTCATTTAGCCAATGTATTACTCACATGACCTTGAATCTATTATCAGAGTAATGCAATATTTATATGGTCCTTCCAAATTGTTTTGTCATAAAAACATTGAGTGACATTTAATTTTTTATTTGTATATTTTTGAATTCAGGCAGAAAAAATAATTGCACTAAATAAGTGTAATTCTTCCATTTTTTTTGTTGTTGTTTGTAGAAGTAATCGCAATATAGCTCATCAAAATCACTTTTATTTTATTGATAATCCTATGAGATTTTGATGTCTCAAAGAGCAGAAAAATCTGTAGTTAAGTCTTAGTTAGACTCCTATACTTAAAATGCTTATGTAGGTTACGACTTTTATTTTTTGGTTTGGTTTGATTTTGCATGAGGGGAGATAAATATCAATCAATCCCAAGAGCTAATACCACTCTATATATGCTGTCAGATGAAGTACCATATTGTTGGACTCTATGTATTCTAAGAATGTTCCTGGTGTTCTTCACCCCTGATATGATCTACATCTGAGGTTTTGTGATGCTACTTGTTTCTCACCAGGGAGTCTAGAAGAGGAACATTCTTAGAATCTCTAGGAAAAGATTGAACTCTCAGACAATTTTCTCAGTGCTAGGATGCTGACATAGTTTAAGTTACAATTAATATTAAACACACTTTTGGCTATAGGTTCTGATACTCTGGGTATCCTCTACTTCTAGTCCAGCACAATAGTTAAGTACAGAGAATTCCAAATTGCCCTGGTGATAACATGAGCTGGATAGCCTTACTGATGTCATTATTATTTTTTTCTTTTTGGAACTTTACAGACAAATCCATGATAGTAAAATTTTTGCAAGCTTTCTCTCTCTACCATTAGCCAGAGAAGAATTTGGTGGTATAATCTAAGGTGTACTTAGTGTGTTATATAGCCAAGGGAAGAATAAAATGCTATAAAAATCTAGTTGAATATTTTCTGCCCAAGAAACATGTGCTATCTATTTTATTACTTAATTTATTTTTTATTATAATTTAAGTTCTAGGGTACATGTGCACAACGTGCAGGTTTGTTACACATGTATACATGTGCCACTCCTGATTTTAGTTTCCATGTCTCTGTGAATAAGAAGCAACTTTGATGTAGTTTTATTATTATTTTTTTACTGGGTAAAATCTGTTTCTTTGTTGATCTAAACAGGGGAAAGTGTTAGTTATTCCAAAAGTCCCTTAGGACTATTAAAGGGACACTACAAGAGATAGTCCCTTATTTTGTGCCTCCTGTTGGCTACTTTTCATAGACAGTATAAGGTGTTAAGTTGAATGTATAAAACGATTGGTTTCTGAGGTCAGCATTCACCTGAGGAATCAATCACACCTCCCTAACATCTACCAATAAGATGACTGTTAGCCATCACGAAGAATGTCTCAGCTTTACAAAATTCAACTTCTAAATTGTCCTTGAAGAAAACTACCCAGGGAGAGGAAATGTGTTTAGTTGTCTTTCAAAGAAGATAATCTCAAGGGATCGGTGTAGTTCATGTTTTCTTGATGTATCCCAAAAGTGATCAAAAACCTTCCCATTGTGACAGAACTCCTTTCCCATCACACTTTTCACTAGATTGTTTCATTATTAAAAGTGTTTTTCTGGGTGAGCTTTAAACAATGAAGGCTGAGACAACTTTGTTTCCTTTCTTCACATTTGTTCTTCTATTTTGACTATATTTATATATACACAATAATTTTATCGATGTAATGATATTGAATTTGAGTATAGGTCCTGTAAATATAGTTAATAGTGAAGAGATAGTGCTACTTCTTTTTTACAGAAAAGGGCTGACTTAAATATTTTCAAGATTGCAGTAATAAAGTTCAAAGTAGAAGTTGTGCTTTAATTTTGGTTTATCAAGTTTCTGTTATTTTTAATTTTAAAAATTGATTTTTCATTACAAAAGCAATGCACGAGTATTTTTTACTTGTAAAACTTTAAAGTGGAACTGTTAATGTAAAGAGCCCCACTGATCATCACCATCTTGGGCCTCCACATCCACCCAGATCTCTAAGATCATTCCTATTTACATTTTGTTGTTTCTAATTTCGTATCTCTATTTATACATTGACATATGTATTCATTCATAGACATTCACACTATTTTTAAATAAATGTTTTCATATTGTATGAACACTTGACAATCCCAATTCGAAATTCAACAAATATCTTGGAAAATTTATTTTACACTACCTATATTTCATTCCTTGTATCTGCTGCATTGTATAGGTATATCAGAGTTGATTTACTATTCTCTAAGTCGATGACTACTGGCATGATTTATCATTAATTTTAGTCTATAAACTGTGCTTCTGTGTATCTCGTTGTACATCTCTCCCTGAGGATATCTCTGCCCACCTAATCCAAAATGTTGCCCTGTCGTTCTCTTTATATCACCCCATTTTATACTTTCACAGCACGCATTCCTTTTTCTTATTTTTGTTTGGTTACCACCTGTCTTCCTCACTAGAAAATACGCACCATAAAAGAAATACTTTGTCTTTCTTATTCATCACTACACTGTTGGTACCTACTATACCTGCATGTAGAATACATTTGATAAATATTTGTTGGCTATTTTGATAAAAGAATGAATGTTTGCATGTTTCCTAAGTACATTTTCTATCTAAGAATTATTCCCATCTCTATTTGATTTTATCAGTTGATAAATATTTCTAGTAATTATTAGACCTAACATTGGAAGTTTGATGGAAGAATGTTTCAGCTTGTTACAGTAGTAAGATCCATTATAAACAATTAATTTTATTTCCAAGGGTAATCTATTACCCAGATTATCTCAGACAAAGGTGTTTTATTTTACTATCATTAGACAAAGCATCTTTAGACAATTTAGAAACATACCTTTGTTTTGTTTTGGCACACTAATTAACAAGATATTGAAAATGCTTCATTGTATGTGACACGTGAAATAAATTCAAAGTAATTTTCTCACTTCAGACATAGACTTATTTTAAATAAGAGAATATTTTTTATTCAATAGATGCAGAAAAGACCTTCGATAATTTCAACACCGCTTCATCCAAAAAACTCTCAATAAACTAAGTATTGATGGAACATATCTCAAAATAATAAGAGCTATTTATGGCAAACCTACAGCCAATATCATACTATATGGGCGAAAGCTAGAAGCATTGCCTTTGAAAACCGGCACATGACACGGATGCCCTCTCTCACCACTCCTATTCAACATAGTATTGGAAGTTCTGGAAAGGGCAATCAGGCAAGAGAAAGAAAGAAAGAGTATGTGACTAGGAAGAGAGCTAGTTAAATGTTCTTTTAAAGTGTCTTACAAAGTTATCATTTGAGTGATTGATAATTTGCACATTCTTTGAGCTACTCTAAATTTGGATTTTGAGTATTAGATCATGCGTGGTGACTACATTTCCTGGAAAACCTATACTCCCTCCCTTAAATTAGCCTGTGGTCTTTCACTATGGATCTTGTAACTATCCATCTAATACTGTCCAGGCTGTGAAGGACTACGTGTTTTCAGAATGTTTCATCAATCCATTTGTAATTTACTTACCTATCTTGTCGTTGAAAACAAAAGTTTCTAAGGACCAGACTTCCCCATTTTTTCTTCATTTCAAATTGATTTATTGGAGTTAGGAGTAGCAACAGTCACATCTTGATTGAGACTGCCACTGGCTTGTTTTCTCTCAAAGTTAAATAATTGAACAATTTCTCTCCTTTGCTTCCATTATCCTTATTTATTCGTAAGCAGAATATCTTTCTCTCCCTTCGTCGTTCATCCTGGGAGTCAAAATTTTGTTTACCTCACAGTATAAATCCTAGCAAACATAAAACTAACACTTCAACCTCATCTTCTTATTTCAGGGAAGTTGACATCATTTTCTTTGCTCTGTGGATGATTGATATATCTATACATTAGGAAGACACAATATTATATACCTTAAGAAAAATATGTTCCTCTTAGAAATTTTAAATACTTATACAAAGTGTTACTATTATTGGATAGCCAACCTTTCCCTGCAGGGAATAACCAAATGATAAAGCTCTTTTATATGGCTCTGTTCAAATTGGGATTGAGTTGGACCAAACTAAGATGAACAGAAAATAGTTTTCTTACAAGTATGATACAGGAGCAAAAAGAATAAGAAAGATCTCTTGTTGGAGACTTCATTTAAGCAATTAAGAAATAAACCAAGAATAGTAACCATGTAAAACAGCAATACCATGGTCTCATTGTTTGGAAAGAAATGTGGTAACATCCTCTACAGACTCATAATTACCTAACTGAAGCCTTTTTGTGAGCAGCAATGAAAAAAAAAAATTCTGTATATTAAAAATATTTAACAACGTATAGCCATCATTCCAGTAGAAAACTATTTCTAGAATTTCCTGGTGATTCAATTAACCATAGATAGGATTTGAAAACTATTTAACTTCAAGAAATTATGTTACCTTTGTAGCAAAGATTGGTCTGTTTACTACATGTTAACATGTAACTGATTACATTATTGCAGTTGATACTTTAGAAAGAAATCACAATTGTATGACAAATGTATGATGTTCAGTCTTCTAAATTAACATTGTTATGTGCAGCCTCTATGTCCAATATATGTTCTAGGTGCCAGCATGTTCCATTTTACTAGATAGTTCCTACGGTATTGTAGTTGCTCTTTTCTGTAGTTAGAGGGGTAAAACAAAATAACTAATTTTGGCTGACACTTGTAACCTTGCCTCAGTAGGTATATTCCCAGTCAGTATGTTGCAGAACTGCAGAAGGAGATAAGTTAAAATTTTGGAATTTTCATCTAAGATGTTAAAATGCCATAGAACTTTCCATTATCCATTCAGGTCCAATCATTAATTCTCTAATATTATAAAACTATGTTATGCT
Source organism: Colobus angolensis palliatus (assembly GCF_000951035.1). Classification (NCBI taxonomy): domain Eukaryota; kingdom Metazoa; phylum Chordata; class Mammalia; order Primates; family Cercopithecidae; genus Colobus; species Colobus angolensis. The sequence goes on along the minus strand of NW_012119744.1, from coordinate 412,044 downwards.
TTTTGTCCCTTGATTATATTTACACTGAAAAAAATGAAAATACTAGACCTTTACATTATGAAAATACTAGTCCTTATAAATTAAAGTAAAATTTACCTGATCTCCAAAAAAGAAAATTTATATTATAATCAAAGATAATAATGCCAAACTTTAAAGTGGTTCTTGGTTTTCAGATTTATTGTGGAAAAAAATGTTTGCTTCTATTTGCAAAGCAACCCTGCTCTTCTAAAAATATTACAAAAAGAAATAGAAAAAATTTAATTTTCTAAAAAAAAATAGAAATACAATTAATGATTTATTGGAGTGAAACTAAATGAAGCTTTTACTTTTTGCTTTTCTGTTTACACTATACACTACTTTTTGAAGCTTTTTCATATTCCCAATTATGTGTTTTCTCATAAAGCCATTATAATTCAGCTTTCTTCAGGTAAATTTTTCTTTTTAATTTCTTAAAATTTAAAATATTTTCTTAGAATGTTTTAAGTTACATCATAGATTTAATGGTTTTAAATCTTAAATGCTTAGTTTCTTAAAGGTGTATTATTAAATTT
>NW_012119744.1:402895-405658 GCF_000951035.1 Colobus angolensis palliatus | reverse complement strand
TCACTCTGCCACCAAGGCTGGAGTGCAGTGGTGCGATCTCGGCTCACTGCAATCTCTGCCTTCCAGATTCAAGTGATTCTCCTGCCTCAGCCTCCTGATTAGCTGAGATTACAGGTACATGCCATGACACCCAGCTGGTTTTTGCATTTTTAGTATAGACGCAGTGTCACCATGTTGGCCAGTCTGGTCTCAAACGCCTGACCTCAAGTGACCCGCCCACCTGGGCCTCCCAAGGTACTGGGATTATAGGCATGAGCCACTATGCCTAGTTTTAATTAACTGTTACATTTGGTCATTGAGTTCTCTGTCCATTTCAGCTAGCTTTCCTCCAGTGTTTAGTCTATCATCTTTTGTCTGTGTCTGCGTCTCCCTCTGGCCCCACAGTGATTGTTATCCCAACTATCCAGTTAAATTATGTAATGCTTGAGAAGTGGTAGATATAAATTATGAAATGAAAACTAAATATTTTCTGAAATTAAGATAGCTAAGAATTCTGGCCAAAGAGATCCTTATTTATTAAAAAAGGAAGAAAAACCAAGGAGCCATGTGTGTTAAAACAAAACAAAACAAACTACTAAAGGTGTAGAATCTACTCTCTGATATTAACTTTCTAGCATGGTAATAAAATTCAGAAATGAAAACTCCCTGGCTTTGTTCATAGGTGTTTCTAAATCCAAAATATTGCCAGTGATATCTAGATTACTATCTCCTATAGTCTATTATTTAGCATATGAATAATGACCTGAAAAGACAACAATTTTTAAATAATTAATATTGTTCAAAATTCCTCTCTATAGTTTACTGAAAATCTTATAGGAAATAAGGGCTTTCAGTTTGTCAGTAAACATTTTCTGTCTATTTGAGGTCATGAAATTGAAAATTTGCTTCAAATTTTTAATTAATAATATGAAATAAGGTATGATAATAAAAATAATTGCAATATATCTCATCACTCTAAGTTCCAGATTACTGAAAACATCATAATGAGCATAATATTGCCTATTGCATGGAGGTGAATGATAAGAATCAATGAAAAAGTTCTCTAACAATGCTTGGTCCAGTGACTAAAGTGTGGGAGGTGCTCAATAAAGGTTTAGGGTATGCATGAGTTGTCTGGATCATTGAGTGGTTAGTGGAAGAATCTACCAAGGAAGGATAAGTTATTCCTATTCTCTTGTTTGAACAATGGGTCTTATGTATCTGGAAAAGTTATTTTTTAAAGGTTATCGTATACTTTGGGAAGGATTTCTAGAGTGGAAAGGAAAAAAAATACCCTCGGTGAAAATACTGCCAAAAGATGCCAACCAGAAGATTCCTAGGCGTCATAGGAAGCTCTCATCAGTGTCTGTACTGTGTGAAATGTACACTTTGCCTCATTCATTTCTCCTTATTCTCAGAAAGTTATTGAAGTCAGTTTTCAAAGTATTTACTTAAAATGCTCTAAAAATCAATAATAGCAAAACTTGGAATCATCCAATATTTCTCACCAATTTTGACTGTTCTCAGGGACCCTGGGATGATTTCAGGAAAACTTTAGACAAGAATTTTAAAATTATGTTATTAATATATTAATGGGTATAGTATTAATAAGAGCAACGTAGAGCTGGCTGGTAAGGATAAGCCCTTGGGTAACCTCTCTTAATTTTCTAATGTCTGTGGTTCTATTTTGAAAAGACGCAGGTTTATACTGCTGAGGATTTATATTAGGTAATTTTAGCACTGTATTTTTCCAGTCGTTTGAATGACTCAGGCTAATTTTTTTTTCTATTTTAGCCTTTATAAACAAAAGACTGGAAATTTTCCTTAATATTTAATTTGTTATTTCCTTTTCTTATTTTAAACCCCCAATTTAGAATTTCCCACTTGTACTATAATTACCATTTTGCAGATTTGGTGTTCCTCAGTAATTAAAGGTACCTAACATTGACACTTTTAGACATTATTGACAAACAATCTTTTATGCATTTGCAAATATCTCCTAAAATTCTTACTAATATATTTATCTAAATTATTTAAAATATAGATTTGAAGGAACATCAGTCAAGATAAAATAAATCTAAAGAAAATTATTTTAAGGTTTGGTAATAAATATATTGGTTATCAGTCCAACTTTGGAGGCCATTGAGGAAAAGTAATAGAATAAAAATACGTGTGTCGATAATGATTTTGATTGAAAAATAATGAAACCTTCTGTTTAATCATTTTCATTTGATACAATGCACATAAGTAAGTATACTTGAGGGTTGTAAATCAAGCAATAATATTTTAAAAGTTACATTTGGAGTCAAATTGAGATCTTATTGCAGCCAAAGATTGAAAGTTAGTGCCAGATTTTTTATTGATTTTGTTGATTGGGTCTTTTGGAGAAGAAGAGGGAAATCGCAGTAGCACTGAAGAAAGATTTCTAAAAAGTGCATTTTCAACCTTTTCACGCCAGGAATCGCTGTGTGTGGATATCTGTGTGCTGAGTCAAAGAGGCTTAGGCTTTTTTTGTTAGAAATGTAATTGTAATAATGTACCATGTAGTCTCAGAATTCTGGCCAACGAGTTACTACTTGCTAAAGTCTATAACCTGTCAACTTCCTTTCCAGAATTATACACACATATAGATCCTTTATGTCATGCGCGTCCGTGTGAAGAGACCACCAAACAGGCTTTGTGTGAGCAACATGGCTGTTTATTTCACCTGGGTGCAGGCGGGCTGAGTCCGAAAAGAGAGTCAGCAAAGGGAGATAAGGGTGGGGCTGTTTTATAGGATTTGGG
>NW_012119744.1:383300-402755 GCF_000951035.1 Colobus angolensis palliatus | reverse complement strand
TCAACAGGAAGATATTCTCATGTGCGTCCCTGTGAAGAGAACACCAAACAAGCTTTGTGTGAGCAACACGGCTGTTTATTTCACCTGGGTGCAGGCGGGCTGAGTCCGAAAAGAGAGTCAGCAAAGGGAGATAAGGGTGGGGCTGTTTTATAGGATTTGGGTAGGTAAAGGAAAATTACAGTCAAAGGGGGGTTGTTCTCTGGCAGGCAGGAGGAGGGGTCACAGGGTGCTCAGTAGGGGAGCTTTTTGAGCCAGGATGAGCCAGGAAAAAGGAATTTCACAAGATAATATCATCGCTTAAGGCAAGGACAGGCCATTTTCGCTTCTTTTGTGGTGGAATGTCATCAGTTAAGGCGAGGCAGGGCATTTGCACTTCTTTTGTGATTCTTCAGTTACTTCAGGCCATCTGGGCGTGTACGTGCAAGTTACAGGGGATGCGATGGCTTGGCTTGGGCTCAGTGGCCTGACACTTTACATTTTATAACTTGAGCCTACACTAAAATTGGAATTCAGAGCAACAGCCGAGACTGCCCCGGTGTCTGCTACCTACAAAAGGAATTGCATTTATTTTCTTTCATTGTTGTGAACTTCTAATCTCAGGAACCGGTAGTTGAGATGTAAAAGGTAAAAAGTTTAACATTACTGTTCTAAATTCATTATCATTCACCTCTCCTAATCTAGAAACTTATGGAAAATAGAAGAATATCTGATAATCCAAACAGCTTTGTCATACTGAATTGATGTTAGCGCTATGGTCTGAATATTTGTGTCACCCCAAAATTCATATGTTGAAACTTAATACCCACTGCAGTAGTATGAGGGAGGGGGGCATCTAAGAGGTGATGAGCTCTTGGTATTCTTGCTCTCACAAAAAAGACCCCAAAGAGCTTGCTTTTCATTTCTGACATGTCAAGAAACATAGAAGGTTCTATCTATGAGGAATAAGCACTCACCAAACACTGAATCTGCTAGTCCCTTGATCTTGACTTCCCATCATCCAATAAATTTCTCTTGTTTATAAATTACCCAATGTGAGGTATTTTGTTATAGCAGCCCAAATGAACCATGACAGTTGAAAAGTCAAAAGAAAACTGTTTATGAAAAATGAATAGGTAGAAAGAATTGGAAAATATCTTAGACAACTGGCGTGTATTGCAGCTAAAAGAAATACAATACCTTTGTTTAGAAAGGCTTGATTACCCACGAGTCTATGTCACAGGTGAGCAACTATCCTTTTAGTAATTACTGTAATTAAAAGATATTTCATGCCTTAGCTTAATGTATTTCCTGGGTTAATAGATCTTTTCAGCCTGACATGAGTACAGATCACAAGCTGCTATTATGTGTGATCTCCTTCAAAAACTAAAAGGACAAGAAAATGTATTTTCTATAGTTTCAGGCATGCAAAACTGAACAGACTGTCTTAAATGGAATTGGTTTTCTCAGGGAGGTCTCTCCCTTCCATGGATTTCTTTGGATCCTTCCTATATGACCGATTTCCCTTTTTCCAATACCTGTATAGTTCTCAGAAGAGAGTAGCTATGTAATAAATATTTACTGAATTGAAATGGAATGAAATTTTTAAGTTTATGATAAATATAAATAGGTTTTATCCTTGTCTTTATTGACACATATATTATATAAAAACGTGTCAACTTTTATGGATCAATATACATAAAAAATAAAACACAATTTCTGAGTTCATAGGTAATCTAGTTTAATATATATAATAAAGCAATCTCATGTGTTTATTTGTTGTTGTTGTTGTGTTTGAGACAGAGTCTCACTTTGTCACCCAGGCTGGAGTGCAGTGGTGCGATCTCAGCTCACTGCAACCTCTGCCTCCCCGGTTCAAGCGATTCTCCTGCCTCAGCCTCCCAAGTAGCTGAGATTACAGGCACGTGCCACCATGCCCAGCTAATTTTTTTGCATTCTTAGTGGAGATGGGGTTTCAACATGTTGGCCAGTCCAGTCTCAAACTCCTGACCTCAGGTGATCTTCCGGCCTTGGCCTCCCAAAGTGCTGAGATTACAGGCATGAGCCACCGTGCCTGGCCAATCTTATGTGTTTCTGAAAGTTAAAATGTTCTTGCTCTTTTTCTTTTCTTTCAAGAGAGAAATAAGTTCATTTGCCACAGAAAATACAAAGTGATTCCATGTTCATGGGAGGAATTCATAATTCAGGTTCTTATTTTCACGCTGCCTTTCAACAACACCTACGCCACCCAGAATAATAATGTGCTAAGCTGCAGTGCCTGCAAAGTATTTAAATAAAATAAGGAAATTATTTTCATAATTACTGCTAAGTTCTTAATTTGTTCTGCTAGATGGTAAATCAGCCATAGTTGGTGAAAGAAGCAATTCTTGTGTGTTGATATTACGGGTTTAGAAAAGAAGGTTTGCAGTTGTCTTGAAATACTAAAGAGTGATAATTTAATTTAAGAAGACAAAGGGTTAATTAGTGGAAGTTCTTTGAAGCTCCACAGAGGAAGTACTATTGCTTTCTAGTATTTGAAATGCTCAGTAAAGTCGTTTACAGATTTCTACTATTATTGGAAGTAGACAGCAGTATTTTCTAATGAATTGTATTGCAGTGTGTCTGCGGGACAGAAACCAGTTCAAACTATAATTAAACTTGTCAAAAGTATTAACATGAGATATGTATTGAGACCTACTCTGAACATAGGCATAATCATTGACTTTATAAAGAAAGTGTACTATTTCAGATGTTTTCATGATGAATGTCAATAAGGTGCTCATTGATTGTATATTAAAGGAAAATTTTTTGAATGTGTGAACATTTATATAATTTTTTTCTGAGCTAATCTTTCCTTTACAGGATACCTAGAAATACATGAACACTTCTTAGCCTCTGTTGTTAGAGTTAAGTAAATTATTGATTCACTGATATCTCATTATCAAGTATCACTGGAAAATAAAAGATTGAAACCGTATTGCTGATAAAGGGATTTCCAGTTAAGTGAGCTTATTTCTTTTATAGCCACTTTAAAATTCTACTCATTTAATTTATCTTTGTAGGAGGTACTTCACCTCCTGTATTGTGAGCATGGTCCAGGCTGAGATAATGCTCCTGCCCTAGAGCTCTGGTTCTTTCTCTACCAAATAGCAGCGTCTCTCAATCTTGGCACTGCAGGGTGTTAAGCAGCATCCCTGGCTTCCACCCACTGGATGCCAATAACTCTCCTGACCCTCTTGGTTATGATGACCAAACATGTCTCCAGATATTACCAAATGTTCGTGAGGGTGGGGAGAGGCAAAATTACCCTGGGTGGAGAACACTGATACAGGGGAACCTGTTAAAAATTCAAATTTTTGTCCGCAACTTAGAATAACAACCTCTTGGAGCTATGTAAGTACTGTATGAATTTTTGTTTTTCTATTTCATTTTGTTTTTTAGCAAGGTAAACTTTCCAAGTGGTTCTAGCAGACATTAAATTTGAGAATTGTTATTCAAGTAGCCTTATCTGCTTTTCATTTTCTAAATTTCTATTATCTTGGTGCAAATCAAATAGCTTAAGCAAGTGTGTAAACTTAATATTACATGTATTTCAGTTATGTGGGTTATTCAATACCTCATCTCCAAAAAATGCCTGGACTATGAGGTCATCACCTTTAGTATCTCTGGGACCTCATCTGTTGTTGACCCGGTTTGGAAACCTGTCTGCAGTAAATTTGACTGTAATAATGTCCTGTGCATACCAAAATGATGAGTGATGTCATTGAACAGTCTGTCCTTTGGCTGGAAGTGCACTATGCCCTTGCTTTCCAGTATATGTATTGAATTTTCCCAGACTAATCAAATAAATAACAACCATAGTGGATGAGGACATAGCCATTTACTCATTCACTTTTTCACTCACTCACTCATTTATTCATTTATTATTTGATTCATTTATGCCTATATTTATTCAACAACCATTCATTGGGTACCCACAATGTTGGTACTGGGGACACAAATAGTGAACAAAATATAGAACTTGTAATCTGTAGGGGAAATATTAGATATGTGGCCACAGAGTCAAATAAAGATCATGGTTTTCATTAGCAAAGGGCTATACCTGAGCTAACCAGTTATGAAACATTAATTAACAACTTACCTATTCAGCAAAGTAAATAGTATCTTGATTGTCTGGAAAAGATCATACAATGCCTAATGGTTGCCCCAGTCACAGTTAATGCTATAGGGGAAATTAGCTTAAAAGTGCTATAAACATATTGCCCATATTCTCGCTATTACAAAGAAGAAACTTTCCTGAAATTTAATTAAATTAATGGTTTAATTTTAGGCATAAAACTATGTTTAAAAATAGCCTTCCAACATGAACAGACACTTCTAAAAAGAAGACATACATGCAGCCAGTAATCATATGAAAAAAGGTTCAACACCACTGATCATTAGAGAAATGTAAATCAAAACCACAGTGAGACACCATCTAACATCAGTCAGAATGACTATTACTAAAAAGTCAAGAAATAACAGATCGTAGCGAGGTTGTGGACAAAAAGGAATGCTTGTACACTGTTGATGGGAGTGTAAATTAGTTCAGCCATTGTGGAAGACAGTGTGGCGATTCTTCAAAGACCTAAACACAGAAATACCATTTGATTCAGCAATTCCATTACTGAATATATAACCAAGGTGATATAAATCATTTTATTATAAAGACACATGCTTGAGTTTATTCATTACAGCGCTATTCACAATAGCAAAGACATGGAATCAGCCAAAATGCCCATCAATGATAGACTGGATAAAGAAAATGTGATGCGGCCGGGCGCGGTGGCTCAAGCCTGTAATCCCAGCACTTTGGGAGGCTGAGACGGGCAGATCACGAGGTCAGGAGATCAAGACCATCCTGGCTAACACGGCGAAACCCCGTCTCTACTAAAAATGCAAAAAAATTAGCCGGGCGTGGCGGCGAGCGTTTGTAGTCCCAGCTGCTTGGGAGGCTGAGGCAGGAGAATGGTGTAAACCCGGGAGGCGGAGCTTGCAGTGAGTTGAGATCGCGCCACTGCACTCCAGCCTGGGCGACTGAGCAAGACTCTGTCTCAAAAAAAAAAAAAGAAGGCAGAAGCAATCAGACTAGGGGATCCAGGGAGGTCACTCACAAGAAATGATGCCTCTATTGGTTTGTGAAGACATTGGATGATTAAATGTTAGCGGAGTGGCAGGGGGAGGGAAGGGGGAGAATGTTTTCAAAAAAGAACAAGGAGTTTGTGTAATGGCACAGAGGGTAGTATTGGAGCACTTACCTTGTTGAGAAAGGAGCCAAGGTTTGGCAGGGAGGGGTGGGTAGCCAAGATTCAGGGGTAGAGCAGTAGACAGCCTAGGTTCGGGAGGAGAGGGAGTAGGAAGCCTAGACTGAGGGGTGGAGGGGTGAACAGCCTAGGTTCAGGGGAGGAGAGGTGGGCATCCTAGTTTCAGTGGACAGAGGAGGATAGCCTTGGTTCAGGAAAGAGTGGGGTGGGTACCCTGGATTCAGAGATAGAGGGGACTGGAAGCCTACATTCAGGGGTACGAGGATGGGCATCCTAGGTTCATGGAGAGAGGAGTGGGCAAAGCAGGCTAAGGGAGAGAGAGGTGGACAGCGTAAGTCCAGGGAATTGAGGTAGGCAGCCTTGGTTCAGCGGGAGAGGGTTGGGCAGCCTAGGGAAAGGGATGCAGTGGGCATTCTAGCTTCAGTGGTAGATGGATGGGCTTTCTAGGTTCCAGAGGAGAGGTAGTGGGCATCTTAGTTTCAGGAGAGTCATGTAGCCTGGGTTCAGGGAAAGAGAGGAATGCGCAGCCTCAGTTTAGGGAGGAGACAGGCAGCTTAGGTTCAAGGGATAGGATTTGGGCAACCATTGTTCATAGAGTAGTTGGGCAGCCTAGGTTCAGGGGGCAATGGGTTTGGGCAGCTTAGCTTCGGGGGAGAGGGGCGAGAGGCCAAGGTTCAGGGAAAGAGAGGGATAGATAGCATAGGTTGGGGGGAGATGGGTGGAGAGCCCAGGATCTAGGGAGTGGGGTGGGCAGCCTAGGTTCAGGGGGATATAGGACGGGAAACTTAGGTTCAGGGGTGAGTAGGTGAGCACCCTAGGTTCAGGGAAAGAGAAGAGTGATAGCCTAAGTTCAGGGGGATAGGAGTGGGCAGCCCAAGTTCAGCCGCAGAGGAGTGAGCTGTCCCAAGATGCAAAACTCATGAGAACTAGAGATGTAAGAATTTTAAGAACTGTGTTTGTTTTGCTAGGGAGTTTGTACTTGTTCCTAAAAGTTATAGAAAGCTGTGAAAATTATTTAAATCAGAGAAAAGTACAAGGAATTATTGTTTTTAAAAATATGATCTTAAGGTAGTGATGGGAAAATTGAACTAGAGTGATTGACTGCAGGCTAGAAACTGTACTGATGCTCTTACAGGAATCCAGGAAGGCAGACAGTTAGCTGTTTGCACAGTGGAGGCAAGGTGAAAAGGGGTGGACAGGTTAGAGAGGTGTCTACTATGACCGGAACCAACAGACTTTGGTGGCCAACTGGACATGAGGCAGAGGGAAGGAGAAAAATTGAGAATGAGTCTCAGGTAGGTCTGATCAGAGGGTCTGTACAACACCTTCTCCACACAGACTCTTATTCTATTCTGGCAGGAAATTTAATTGATGCATTTTGATTGAACTTCCAAATTGATGGCTCTCTTATGCTCTGACTTGTAATTGTTGAAATGATTAAAGATATAGTTTGTTCTTTCCAAAGCTTTTCACTTATCAGTTTCTCCTGTTTTATTGAGAAAGGTGCTTATAGTGATGTTGTATTAGGCCAAACTACTTTCTGATTTGGTACAAACAGTAGACTAACACACAAATGCTAATTAATATTTAGCATTTAGATATCTATATCCAAATGAAATTGGCACCCAGAGGATGAAAGATTGAATTATTCAACTGCCATTGAAAGCTATATATCATACTATGTTTATAATTGTAGTTATCAGAAGTCTGCTTTCATTATTCTACCAAATGTGTTTACTTTCTTATACAGCATTCAAATCTTCATGGTTGGCTGTCTATATAGAACATAATATTAAAGGTTTTAAACTTGAACAACTTATGTAAAATGAAAAAAATTAAAATCTCTAGATAGATAATGTGGTGTAAGGGCCATTTTTGGATACCTTCCCATATGCGAAGATACTACCAATGCCTAGATCAACCATATCTGAGGCAGAATGCTTATTTAGAGCATTATAAAATGAAACTGTTTGCACACTTTTAAGATGGCTTAAAATAACACAAGTTACATGATAACTTTGACTTAAGCTACATGAAGAGAATAAGATATGGACCTAATAGAAGGCATCAGTGTGACCTTTGTGCTTTAGGACTTTTTCAAGCACTGAACAATTTGAATCCCTCTTGAGTGTGTATTCCTTTGTTCCAATTATTCCAAGTCAGAATTAATTAACCCCGAGTAACTTAATGGTCTTATCATTTTCTGTGGGTTGCTATTTACATATGGCTCCCACAATATCTGCATGTTATTCTAACATTCAAAAAGCTGGATTAAATGGTAGGAATATGTAGAAGAGCAGATTTACTGACTTGTTTTTGAAATTTCTAATTGTTTTAAGATAACAGCCACAATGGGAAAACTTGATTATGGCAGGCCTTCAACAGAGGAGAGTTCTGAACCAGATTTTGTAAAGATAGAGGGCTCTGTGTCCACACAGATGGAGAGGAGCATGGGGGGTGGAGGGCAGGGGCATGACTGACAGTGGCTTATATGTTGAGGAAGGCATCAGAAAGTTCTTTAAAGGCACAGCCAACATATTTAGTTAGTGAAAAAAAATGAAAATGAAGCTGGTAAGGCAGGGAAACCTGGTTAGCAAATGATATTAAAGTCCAGGCTACAAAGCTGGGATTTAGCAATGTAAGATTTTTCAGTTTATCACATGTTTTAATAGCTTTATCTGTCTGGGAGAAAGTGCAGTGCTGTGGGATGTTTTTACATTTTATTTCATGAGTTCTGGCAATATAAAAGACATTGATTTCATTCACAAAGTAATCACAAAGTGATTTTCAGAAATAGGCAAACTGAGATGCGTACTGAAATGTATTGCTTCAATACCACATGATAGTATAACATACACACACGCACATGCACGCGCGCGCGCACACACACACACACACACTTGCTTGTTCGTACTGTTGTATTGCATATGAAGTTTCTAAAATTTCTTCATGTCCTCGGATTATCCCACTGGTTTTAACAATTTTTTGGTTAATATTGTATAGATTCAGAGCAGATATAAATAATGAGCAATAATCTAATGTAAGACCCGAGGCCTAAAATTCCTTTAAAGACAATTAAAAATCAGCACTTTTATTCATTGTTCTATATCAGATGTTTCTGTGGCTTACATTTCATTTTTTTAGTACAGATTTCCATTTCTTCCTGGAATTTTGAAGAGAATTCAGTTGAAGTGTTTTAAAATGACAAGGTCTGGAAGTCCCTTTAGTTCATAAATGAATATTTTAGCTTTCCTAATTTTTCACCACTGTTATAGTCAAAGGTTTCAAATTTAATTTACCATTTTTGTATGGTGATGCCTAGCATCAGCTTTTAAAACCAACCCAAGTCTCAAAGCTACATGAACTTGCTTTAATTGAAGACAATTGTATTCTGTCCAAGAAAGAGGGTTTTTGTTGTGTTTATTTTGTTTTTGCTTATCTTTGTTAAATGTCTCATCTTCTATATGCATCTATTATGCCCATCCAGATTTTTTCTGAGATCAAGAAAAGCATTAACAATTATATTAACTATTTGATGCCACTAAAATACTTACAAATAAAAACTTCCCTGAATATTAGCTCCCCCACTATCCCATTTTTAAAAGTATCTAAGCAGTTACCTGGTTAACTTAAAAGTGGATGTTTTTCCTGACCCCAAGTCACTATAATCTTGCTTATAGTTTGTGCTTAACTTTTTTCCTTATCAAAATCTGTTTCTGGTTCCTTCTACTGATATGACCCTGTTCTCATAGCTGCTAGTCAGTTTTAAAAGTCACCAATATACCCTGCCCAAATATGGTAGGTCTCAGCTTCACTGTAGAAGATGGCAATACCTTTCTGACCTCTTTAAGTGCTTCATTTGATCTTGGGGAGCAGTTCAGGCATTCAGAAGTTTTTCTCTTGTATTTCAACCACACTACACACTGCATTTCAAGTGAAATATGAAGTGAATCTCAAGGTCTCTCAGGAATCCAAATGGAATTTGCATTGAGTCTTTGAAAGAAAGTGAAATCACATTTTCTCTGTGAGTTAGCTATTTGAATTCCTGCTTTATATAAATAGTAGAAGCTGACCCTGATGTCCTCTAACATTAAAGTGAAAGAGGACACTAAGAAAGCGATTTCACTTTAAAAGCTGTAGCTGGTAATGAGAATTCAATACTACATTCTGTTTCATTTTATCTTTGGGAATGTTAAATAATATTTAAAGAAAGGTCATGTTGATGCCACTTATCACATCATGAGATTAGCATATCTGTGATTCAGGTTGAGCTATACATAATGACCAACTTAATAAGAATAATACAAATGTATCTCTGGTTTTAAACATTTCTAATGAATGGCAATTTTACTAAATGAACAGCTATAAGCCACATGTCTTCACTTAAAAAGAAAGTATTTTTTAAGTATCTGCTACATCTTGGATGAATTAATTAACTTTTGCTGAAAGTACACTGCATTTTTGGTTATCTTTGAGAATTACAACGCCTCTGGTATCATTAAATAAGAAGCATTTTCTGCATACAAATGCAATACATCTAACCAATCATGTCTATGTGCTCGAGACAATTTGTCTTAATAGATTCTACTTTTCTATATAGTAGTAAGAGTAAGTAAATTCCAAAGTCATCTCTAACACTAACATAACCACGTGTTTTCTTTAAAAATGCATTCTAGAGCTATTGGATAATAAAATAATGAATATATATTGAATATATATATATGTGTGTGTATATATGTGTGTGTGTTTATATATATGTATAACACACACACACACATACACACACATATATATATGGCTGTTGCAGACATTGGAAAAAATCTAGACATACCTAACACTTTGGAAGTGATTCCTAAACTTATTTTAGTAAACAAATATATTCATCATAGCTGGAAAATTATAGTCTTCCTTCCAGAGACCCAAGGAAAATGGTACAGATTTTTAATGTAAATGTTTATGAGTTATTTTAAATGAAAAGGAAAAGTAAAAACATAATTATGTTAGTATTAAAACCAGATATTCTGAGGCTCTATTTACACAAGTAGATTTAGATAATTTAGGTAAATATAGGTTATTTTCTTGAATTAACCAGTGAATGATTTCTGACAAACTGCCTCAGCATTGCAAATTATTTTCTGATTCTCTATTTTACTCTGTGATATTTCACACATACACGTGTGCGCACGCACACACACACACACACACAACCAATTAAAATAGTGCAGCTTACCTGAGTTTTTTGTTTTGTTTTGTTTTATTGTTATACTTTAAGTTCTAGGGTACATGTGCATAACGTGCAGGTTTGTTACATATGTATACTTGTGCCATGTTGGTGTGCTGCACCCATCAACTCGTCAGCACCCATCAACTTGTCATTTACATCAGGTATAACTCCCAGTGCAATCCCTCCTCCCTGCCCCCTCCCCATGATAGGCCCCCGTGTGTGATGTTCCCCTTCCCGAGTCCAAGTGATGTCATTGTTCAGTTCCCACCTATGAGTGAGAACATGCGGTGTTTGGTTTTCTGTTCTTGTGATAGTTTGCTGAGAATGATGGTTTCCAGCTTCATCCATGTCCCTACAAAGGACACAAACTCATCCTTTTTTATGGCTGCATAGTATTCCATGGTGTATATGTGCCACATTTTCTTAATCCAGTCTGTCACCGATGGACATGTGGGTTGATTCCAAGTCTTTGCTATTGTGAATAGTGCCGCAATGAACATACGTGTGCATGTGTCTTTATAGCAGCATGATTTATAATCCTTTGGGTATATACCTTTGACTACTTTGATCATAAACTCCTGGCTTCAAGCCATACTCCCTCCCTGCCTTGGCCTCCCAAAAGTGGTGGGATAACAGGTGTGAGCCATTGCACCTGGCCCTGTTTTACTACTTTGAATATCAGATTCATGACTGAAACAAATCATCTACTTCAAGTGTTATTAATTTGGGACTCTATGAAAACAGAAAAAAATGTTTTTTTGAGAATGAATGAAGCCACACTATGAGCTATAAACTCATTGTGTATTAACTTGAGATGTCATGGGCTCCCAACTAATGACTACCGTATTAGTCCATTTTCACTCTACTATAAAGAACTACCTGAGACTGGGTAATTTATGAGGAAAAGAGGTTTAATTGACTCACAGTTCTGCAGGCTTGACAGTAAGCATGAATGGGAGACCTCAGGATACTTACAATTATGGCAGAAGGTTAAGGGTAAGTAAGCACCTCCTTCTCATGGAGACAGGAGAGAAAGAGAGTGAAGGGGAAGTGCGACACTTTTAAACCATCAGATATCATGAGAACTCGCTCAATATCATGAGAACTGCAAGGGAGAAATCCACCCCATCATCCAAATACCTCCTACCAGGTCCTTCCTCCAATTCGACATGAGATTTGCACAGGGACACAAACCCAAACTAGATCAACTACAAACTGCTTCTGTTCTGATTGAGCCTAAATTTATCTGCTTTCTCTGTGTTCAGATCTCCTGAAACGTACCTACATCCTGTGCTGATTTCCTTATATATATGACAATTATGTGTTTCAGAGACTCCTGCTATGTTACTGTTAGCAGAAAGTTCTTCTCATTTGCTTATGTATGAGTACAAAGTTTCTTTTAAGTGAAACCTCTACCGTATTGTCCTAGGGAAGCTTTGGTTCTTTTCAACATATTCTAAAAACACGATGGCCTTTCTTGCTCCTCACTGTGCTGCACTTGCTACTTACTATTAAGTACTTGTTGATTAATTCTACCCAAAATATAAACACTGTGAATACATTTGTGTTTAACAAATTGGGTTCAAGATGAAAACAGACCTCCTTCATTGTCATAGGGCAGAATGAGGTCTTCATCACTGCTGTGTAATGCTATGCACTGGGGCAAGACAGTCCAAGAGCTGATTCCATTTAATCATTCCTCACCCAGTATTATGTAACCTGTACCAAGTGAGCCAGGCTTAAGCCATTACTCACAGAGATTTACATATGGAATATGAAGTTTTAAGTCCTTTGTTTCTTTATGTGAATATCTGTGGCTCTTATATAAATATTCCTTAAGAACAAGGTCTGAAAAAGTGGAATAATTCCAAATGTTGAAAATAGTTTTGAATTCTATCTTGCAAGTGTTATCAGGTTTGGACACATCAGTCATTTACATTTAAACAAATTAACTAATAGTATTTCTTATGAAAAACAACTCCCACTGGTCTCTCTTTAGATATTATTTAACTTTTATTAGATGTGCCTATTTGCAAGGGAATATTTCTGAATGTGTTTCTGTCTTGTTTTAGTGCAGAATTCTCTGTAAATCTTTTGGTCTATATCTATAACTTTTAAATATATTTTATATATTAACATTTTCTATCAATCTTCTTACTTTTTGGTTTAGATTATTTTTCCCCTTTACATTCTGTGAAACACTCATATTATTCATTATTCACCTGCAGAGTTGTAACTGGATACAAAATAACTAAAAATTAAAAATCAAAAAATGTTTGTTCCAATCCATAAAATGTTCATTAGGAAAACAGTGTCTTCTAAAAAGTTATAACAGAGACAGAGATAAAAAGAGGAGAGGAGAAAAGCAAAAACTAAATTCTCTTGTTTTGTAATTAGTAACTGGAGAATTTTTACTCAAGTGTAACAGCTGACCTTCTCCCATATTAAATGTTTTTGGGCTATATGGGTCAATGGGAATACAAGCAGACCTAACCTTGGTCAGACATTGGCTTTGTATTTCAAATAAGATCATACACTGATACTATTCCAATTGCTAGAAGTTTTTCAAAAACAACTTAAAAATTTGTATAATAATTCCAGAAAGGTAATTACTGTTAAATTTTTACCCTTTAAAGCCTTTAAATTCAATTTTGTTCTTAGAAATAGTATAGATTTAATAGAAGGAAGAAAAAAAACGACGAAAGGAAGGATGGAAGGAAGGAAGGAAAGAAGAAAGGAAGGAAAGAAGGAAGGAAGAAAGGAAGGAAGGAAGGGAGGGAGGGAGGAAGAAAGGGAGGAAGGAAGGGAAGGAGGGAGGGAGGAAGGAAGGAAGGAAGGAAAAGGAAAGGAGGAAGGAAAGAAAGAAGGAAGGAAGGAAAGAAGGAAGGAAGGAAGGAAGGGAAGGGAAGGAAGAAAAGGAAAGAAAGGAGGGAGGGAGGGAGGGAAGAAGGAAGAAAGGAAGGAAGAAAGGAAGGAAGGAAGGAAGGGAGGGAGGAAGGGACACTTAGAGCCCATTAATGTGCACTTAGGATCCTGGAAGCCATAGGGTAAAGCATTTCCTAAATATTAAAATAAGATTTTATGTCCTACATTTTTCCCAGATTAAGAACACTTAACCTTACCACTCTTTAGTGGCTTCTATGATGTCTAACAACCCCTGCCCACCCGCAAAACACAAGTGATATAATGCTTGTATAAAATGCTTCCAGAGTGAAAAACTGCTCGAATGAATAGAATGATTCAGTAAGGGTTAATGCATATATTATGTATGGATTGCTGGTCTTCTAAGCTCTATAATGCAGTGAAATAAAAATTTGCCTAAATTTTATCTTAAAACAGTTTTATCTCTTTGTTTTTACTCAGACACTTATTTTGAGAACTGGAGTACCATTAAGGCTTTAAATGCAAATATTAGATACAGTAAGTATTGTGTGTGTGTGTGTACTGCAGAACAGTGAGCAAAAAAGGAGAATACAAGAAGCTGAGTTGAATTGACACAAAACTCACAAACCCTGGAAACTGCTTAGTTTGTGTTTAGGCTTTTATTTGCCATTTATACATTTCTTATAAAAATAGACTATGAAAGAAATAAACTTTAAATTGTATTTACTTTTTTATCATATTGTAGAAGAAATATTTTATGATATGTCCTATATATAGGACACTGTTCTAAATATTTGTGTGTGTGTGCATGACTGTGTGTGTGTAACATGTAATCTCATAAAGCCCTATAGGATAGTATCATCCCTATTTTACACAATAGGAAATGAAGCACAGAGAGGTATAAAATTTTCCCAATACCACTAAGCTCGTGAGGGTAGAATAGGATTTGAACTCAAACAGTCTATTCTGGCATGAATACTATATTGCCTCCTAATATATTAAGACTCTCTATCTTAAAAACGTATAAATACAAAATTTGCATAGTCGCTTTGAAACCTTTGCATCCCAATCATTTTAATTTGCTGTAGTGAACCTAGAAAAGTGATCCCAAGCAGCAGACACCTTTTCTGAAATTTTTATAAATAGTGTTAAATAAGTCAGTATGGTGAGTACCCTAGAATAAGCCTGGAAACATATTTCAAATATATGTATTTTTGTACGTTTTAAATGTTTTAATGTACATCTAAAACTCCTTTTAAGAAAGACCAACTTGTATGTTTAATGTGTTTCAGCTTTTAAGAAGCACCTGTTTAAATACATGGCGTTAGGGATCGGGGTTGCTGGCATTGTGATTGAGGCCACATTTCCTGGGCTAACGGGAAGCAGAGGCATTCATGTCATTCTGAGAACAGGGTGATGTGAATGGATCAGTGAGCAGCAGGGTCACCGAGGTAGAGCTGGTGGAGCCCAAGTGAAAAATAGAGCATCAGTAATTTTATACTAATTTGTTGGTAGAAAAGAGTCTACCTGGTGCCACATCTGATTTATGGAACAAACTGGACATGTAATGAGAGTCCAGATATAACTGACCTCTTTGAAAGGAAGTCACAACATTTTTTTGATATACTTCATGTATATATTCATGAATACATTATCACTATGCAGCCTTTTCATTTTGTTCTGCAACTCATTCTTATGTTTAGATTTATTCTAATTTCTTTGTAAGAATAGACAAACATAGAATCAAAAGTGTAATTTACTTCCTTCTTTTACTGCTCCATTTCTGCTGAATATTTTGTTTTGTATATTCCTTCTCATGACAACAATGCCAAAAGGAAAAGTATGCTCGGAATGAACGTGTTACCATGGTAATCTCAAAATTGAAGTTTCAAAGTGCGCAAATGTTGCCCTCAAAAAAAGTCACAAATAAAAATCTACTCATTTTTGTAAGGTGGATGGCATAACCCTTGTTGCAGCATGTACATAATGACATTCACCAATCTTGAACTTTAGAGAGAGTCCAAATGTTTCTGGTGTACTGAAGTTCTGTTTTGTTCAGTTGAAATAAGTGGGTTATAACTATGCAATTGCTACAGTATTTGCTGAAATGAAATACTGTACCAATATATAAAGAGAAGCTAATTTTCATCAAGCAAAGTAGACATCAAAAAAACTATTTTATATAGCACTGCTTAGACAACCAAATTAAACAAGTAATTTTTGTCATAACTAGAGTATGCCAACTTTCTGTCTCAATAATCACATTTTTTAAATATATTGATTAAGGAAAAAAAGAAGTCTCATTTGCCTTTGAAGCCTTGGATATTTATTAATTAAGATAATTTCATGGCTTTAATCCAATTCTTAAAAATCTTTTATCTATCTTAAAGTGGCTTAAAGATTTTAAACAGTCTTTCCTATGGCTTTTATCTTTAATTGTATCCTGTAGTGAATTGTAAAAGTAATGAACAAGGGCAATTGGATGACTCCTCTTGCATATACACTCCGGAAAGCTCTCTCATCATCGATATATCCAAATTTGTGTAAAATATATTTATTATATTCATTATTATAATATTATTATATTTATCTTTATAAGGTCACATATATTAAGGTAGAAACATTTCTGTTTTAAAATTACCAGGCAGTGACAGTAGGAAAACTTATAGGCAAGCTAATTAACAACTAGGTCCTTCCTATCTTTCAAGGTTGTCACGGATGCTCTCAATATTTAAATTATACATTAATATGCTAGACACTGAATAATCATGTCTTCTGAAGTTGGAATTTTTGTTTGTATCTTAGATTCCATTAAACTTTAGTTTTTAATTTGTTAATGGTTCAGGACAGAGCTTAACTTCTGCTTATTGTGAAATTTTAGTTTAAAGTTTTTGTTTTATTAGATTTTTTTCACATTCTAATAAAAATGTATAGGCAAATGAAATTATGTAAAGAATGTGTTGCTCTTTTCTGTAATATAGTAAGGGAAACTGTCACTTCTAACCAACTACTTTTGTGGTAAAAAGCCAAAGAGTAACACTGAAAACACAATATTTGTTTCAGTAAAAATTTTCCTATTTGCTCAATAATTCAATATTTATTATCATATTTCATGGTAATACTTTTCTGGAAGTTTGTTTAAAAATTTATGTTTAAACAATTTATTTGTAGTCTGCTCCAAGGAAGTTTCAAAAACATATGTGTATTCTATTTTACTGTTTCGTTATCATCTGTTCATTTTCATCTAAAATATATTTTTCTTGTGATTGGGAGACACCAGATATCACAATCAACATACAAGTTTTATGCTTTTGATAATATTTGAAAAGTGTTTTAACATTGTAGTTGATAGCAAATGACTTAATAATTGATCCTCAAGTAAGTGAAGCAGAAGGTTACTCAATACTAATGGTAGTAGGCAATACAGAATGGATATTTGGTAGATACAACTTGTGCTCCACAAACTCTCAATTGCAAGAAATGTTTCATTATTCATTTTTCTTAAAATCAAATTTCATCTGATTCTGGACCCTAATCCTAGTGAGTTCCCTGGAAATTCCATCTATCATTATTGTACCACCCTTCCCCTTCTCCCACCTTTCGCTCCTGCCCATTGCAGCCTCTAAAAGTTCCAGGGATCTAGTGAAGATACTTAAGGACTTCCACTGGTACTGACTTCACTTTGCCTGCCATGGATGAGTAAGCAGTGCTTCTGCTGCTATTTTTGCCCTCCTCCTGGGCACGGAAATTTTTCTCAGAACTTGATCCAGACACACCCGTGTACCATGTAGCTATTCCCCTATTTCCTACGCTCTTCTACTGTCAGTGTGAGTTCCTCAGGCCTGCACGGCCCTCTGCCTCCTTCCTTTTGAAAAATCTTTCCAGCTCTCTAGTCCAAGCTCATAGTTTATCTCCTTTTCTTAACTCTTCCCCAAACACCCAGCCCCATTTCTGCCAGAGCTAGTATTGCTTCTCAAAAAGTTGAGCCTTTTATAAAAGAAAAAACATTCAATATTCCAGATAATCATATGATGCAGTTACTAGTTTTATCCCTCTTTTATGAATGAGGAAATTGAGGGCAGGGCAGATTGAGTAGCATGCCCAAGATTACAAAACTAGTAAGTGACAAAACCCAGATGTGAACACAGCCTAGCACCAGGGAGATCCAGTTACCTTGTGGAATTGGGGGAAACAAATATTAGAATAACATGCGGTGGCTCCTACCTGTAATCCCAGCACTTTGGGAGGCCAAGACAGGTGGATCACCTGAGGTCAGGAGTCCGAGACCAGCCTCACCAACGTGGTGAAACCTTATCTCTACTAAAAATACAAAAATTAGCCAGGACATGGTGGCTCGTGCCTGTAATCTAAGCTACTCGGGAGGCTGAGGTGTGGGAGGCTAAGGCAGAAGAATAGAAGAATTGCTTGAACCCGGGAGGCAGAGGCTGCAATGAGCTGAGATTGTGCCACTGCACTCCAGCCTGGGCAACAGGCTTTTTCTGTGAGACTCCATCCAAAAAAAAAAAATCAACAGGAAACTTTTTTTGTTGAAGAAAATAATTTTTTGTGTGTTATTTTACATTTATTACTAGTATTTGGCTAAGGCATGCCTGTCCAGTCCAACCATGCATTTCCAGGCGTATGCTTCTAAAGGAGTATAAGTTGTGTTTAATTAAGTGGTGGTGTGTGACAGGCCTAGGTTGAAGTTGTACTTCTGACACCTACATTCATTAGGCCTTATTTTTTCTCTCCGTATTAGTACTAAAAATGTGAGAAAATGCATTCGTGTGCCCTCCTCCTTTCCATAAGAAAGTAAATCACCTTTTGAAAAGTATCTAAGTTAAGGAAAATCTTTTGCTCCTCAACCAACTTATTTCAATTACCATCACTGGTCAGATCCATTTGTTTACCAGGAGAATTCAGTGAATCCAGCAGTTTGCCAGAGGCTTTAATCATATGCTATACAGTAAAGCCCAAAAAGGCACTTTCCCCAAGGGACTTTTGTGTAAAAAACTGTGCTTCTGGGAAAACATTCATCATGAATTATTTGTTTACACCTGCAGTATTTGGTAATGTAGAAATGACCAATGTGCTATTGGCCATGTAAAAGACAAAGAGAATGTCTAAATAGCTGAAGGCAAATCACAGCAGGATGTAAATGTGCTTAGTTAGAGTCTTCTACTAGGGCAGCATCACAGTGTAACTCCTGACTCTGCACATATGCAGCATGAAAACCTACCTAGCAGAAAAAGCAAAATGGAAGAAATTTTGGTCCAGTGCCATTAGCTCACTTGAATATAAATGTGGCCAAATTCTCCAGTCTCTCAAAACTTGCATTACTACACTGAGGATCTTAATGCCGCTATTTTATGTAAATATATTTAATAACTATCTTCTAAAAGAAAGTCTAAATAAATCTGTGATGTTCTTTCTAGCCAGCAAAACAATAGCCACTATGACTAATCTTTGTTAAGCTTCTGTAAGAAAATTACATGGCGTGCGTAAGTGTGCTTTCTTATTAATTAGCATTTTTTAAAGAGAAAAAAATATGTATTTCTACTTATGTATGTGTGCAGGAGATTTTTAAAATTCGTTTCCTTAAAATTGATGTTTTTGTTTAGTACAATGAACGTTTAAAGATCACTTTCAAACATGCCATTTTAATATCACATTAGATATACACTAAAATACATGAAAATCATTTATTTATCAAATATTTATTGAGTGCCTAATATGTGCAAATATTATTCAAGGTACTGGGAGTAAAAGAGTTTTGCTTCTTATATTCCTTCTTTGATAATAGCTTTCTCATTTTAAGAAATCAACCAAGATTGCATGAATTACTAGCAGTTACAAAATACACTGCAAGTTAGTCACATATTTTTAAAAAATCACTGAGTTAAACAGTGGCAGCCAAAGCATTATTCACAATAATAAAGACAAGCAGTCAACGTAGGTGCCCATCAGTGGTGGATTGGATACAGAAAATGTGGTACAGGCCGGGCGCGGTGGCTCAAGCCTGTAATCCCAGCACTTTGGGAGGCCGAGACGGGTGGATCACGAGGTCAG
>NW_012119744.1:359775-382745 GCF_000951035.1 Colobus angolensis palliatus | reverse complement strand
CACCCTCTGAATCTAAAATAAAAATTGAAAAAAAAAAAAAAAAGTCAGCCAAAGAAGAACGAACTCTCTTGTATGTCTGAATCATGGAGTAAGTCCTGGGAATCTTAGATCCAGGTCACAGAAACTATTCAGTCTTTTTCTTTGAGGAGGGACTGTAAAGGCTAAATTTGGCCATGAGACTTATTCAGTTTCATTGCAAATTCCTCACTGCAATTTCCTTCCCCTTGAAGATTGACTACAGTGAAGTGGCTAAGTGTTTACCTAAGCTTTCAGATCAACATGGTACAGGCAAATGTGTGGGATATGGAGTCAAACGAACTTGAATTTTAATATGAGCTCCATTTGTAAATGGCGTGGCAAGCTTCTTGTTTTATTTTTTTCCAAATCTCATCTCTGAAATAAGGATCAGAATGCCTATACAGTAGATTTTGCAAGATTATAAAGCAAACATCATAGGCAAAATACTTAACTTCTTCCAGCTTGCAATGCAGGAGTGAGAAAGGCATACACTCAACACCTTATTTTGTGTGTGTGTGTGTTTCTGTGTGTGTGATGGCAAACTGTGATAAGGACTAGGATGGTTAGGAACAAGGTGCTATAAAAGAGAAGAATGGTGTGGAGATCAATATTTAGTTTGGGGAATTCAGGAAGACATTTTTCAGGAAGTAAAATCAGGTTGAGGCTTGGATGACAGGCTCTTGCCAAATGCTGGAAAACTTTTAGGCAGTCAAGTGTGTAGTGCCCTCAAGAATCAGAAAAGCCAGTGGTATGGTAAAGATAGTCTTGCAATGGGATGTGAAATGTATTGGGCCTCATTTAAAGAGTGATTACTTAATTTATATTCTGAGCTAGGAAACTTTAAGACTGAAAGTGGTAGTGAAGAGGTAATTTTCACCATCATGAAAGAAGAACAGGTATAAACTGGAAGTGTTTTGGGCACACAAGGCTGCGCCATCACCCTACTAACTGGTCATATCAAAGAGCTTGGATTTTGCTCTGAATGCGATAGGAAGCCACTGAAGGGCATTCAGTAAGGGATTACAGTATCTGATTTATCTCTTAATAAAACTACCCACTGTAGTGGTCTGTAAGATTCTTGGATTATGTTATTTCTCTTCGTATAAGCAAAATTAAGAATTCCAGTTTGATGATGTTTTAGACAAGGTTGAATTTCTTTTGAAATTATAGCTCATTCATGAAATAAATGGCAAAGGAGGAGAAGTGTCTTTAGTAGTTTAAAAAAGGGATGTAGAAGTTCCTTCACTGTTGTCTACTATTTGGGAATGTCCAAAATCAGTTGTCCTGGGGCAATGAGGGGCATAAAATCAATATTATTTGCCCTCCCTATCTCTCCCAGTCCTCCGTTTCCTTTGTCCCTTTGTACTAGGTGTGTGGTTCTACTAGTCCTCATATGACTCAATAAAAGTAAATCGTAAAAATAGCAATGATAAGAAGTAATACTGATTACTAGAAAACATGCCTTCAACTTCACATTCATTGTCTTATTTAATTCCCAAATTGTGAGGTAGGTATCACTAACCCTCTTCTACAAATGAGACAATTAGCTGTATAGGGGTTAAGGTACTTGTCCAGCTTTATGTAACTAGTGAGTGAAAAGTTGAAATTCCTCCAAGATTATCTGAGGGCAGAGCCTCTGTTCTAGCCCTCGATACTAGAGATGGCAGGTCAGTGACTATTCAGAACTCTGTTTTGGTGATACAACGGAAGCGAAAAGGGGATTATGTTAAATACTATTTGGTGGGTTTAGTGTAGCGAGTCTAGTCTCTAATATCAATAACACATGCAAAAAATGTTATGAGAAATTTCTCTTTTCAGCTGTCATTATTATTATTGAGTATAATTAATAGCCATGATACTTCAAAAATGTAAATGGTGCACTGGTACTATGATTGCTTTAATTTTTTTTTTTTTTTGAGATACAGTCTCGCTCTGTTGCCCAGGCTAGAGTACAGTGGCACTATCTTGGCTCACTGCAACCTCCGCCTCCGGGGTCCAAGCGATTCTCCTGCCTCAGCCTACCGAGTACCTGGGATTACAGAAGCCTACTACCACGACCAACTAATTTTTCTATTTTTAGTAGAAACAGGATTTCACCATCTTGGCCAGGCTGGTCTTGAACTCCTGACCTTATAATCCACCCACCTCGGTGTCCCAAAGTGCTGGGATTATAGGCGTGATGCTATTTTTTTTTTTTTAAATCAGATGAACTATTTTTTTTTTTTTTTGAGGTTGTAGTTTTAACTCTATAGCGTCCGTGCTTACTATAATGAAATTAAAATATTCCATGTGCTGAGTTAAAGATAGAATAAGACCATATTTTGAACATAATATCTCAATAGTAGTAAACAATTTATGATTGCCTAGTCACTCTTCTTTGAAAAACAAAACCACAATAATTAGGAAACTGCTACAGAAAAACAGAACTTACTATAAAAAATGTTTAAAATTCCCTTGCATATAGGTAAAATGTCATTAATTGTTGTAGAATTTATTTTGATAGAGTATGTAACTGAGTCCTTAATATTTCTCCTGAAAGCTGTTTCACCCTTATCTTTTTCCTTTTTCTGATTAAAGTACTAGAAGATAAGAAGTCATTTTAAAAATTAACAATAGTTTAAAAACTTACCTATTCTGTAATAGTGCAAAGCCCATCAAAAGTGGTGAAGTATAAACACATAGCACATAATATTCAGGCTGTTGATAGAAACAGGGGTTTGTGAAGAAAGCAGGAAAATTAGCAACCTTCTTAAGGTCGATATTTGTTATCTTCAGCTTACATATGGTGAACATATTTAAATCTTGTTCACCTTCTTAATGGGATATGCATGATTAGACTTGCCACTTGTGGAAATATTCAATCTCAGAAAAATAGAGCCCATCTAGGAAAATCATGAAAGTAAATTTTGTTTTTTCACCATTATTCGGAGTATAAAATGGATTTGGTTTTTGATGATTTCGTCTTTAATAAAATAATACTGTGGTAAAAATAATTTTAGTTTTTATCAAAAAATAGGTTATTCCTCACACAGAACCTTAGAATTATATCTCATTGAATCACATTAGAATCATTTAGGGACCTTCCAAATAAACTGGGATTGATATATGTGAAAAAATGTTTGGATACACAGCTTGTATTCTGTTCTTTCTGGGAATGATAGCACAACCGTTCTTAGAAAAACCCACTCGTCTCTCCATATAAAGCTGTTTGTTTTGTGTGGGTTTGTCTTCGTCCCTACCTAAAGTAACAGAATATGTGAACAAACATGAATCGTGGCCAGGTAAATGGTTTGCAGTAGGTACATGTCTTTAGTCTGTCTGATCTATCCACACCTCTTGGCTTTTCATGGAAAAACAAGCCTCCCCTTTTTGTGGCCGTGAATAAGACAGTGTGTAGCCCTGTTTGCTGCCTGTCATTATTTTATAACCTTAGGGAACCAGTATTTAGATAAAACTGCCAAGTACGGAAGCCTCGTAGAGAAACAGAACAAAAGCGTGTCTTAGGTGACATTGTGGAATTTCTGACTCAAGTCACACCTTAGCTTAGCACTATCACCGTGTTCTTCAGCAGAGTACACTAACATGTTTGTCTACTATTTTAGTCAGTTTGAGTTCAGTTTTCTGGATATAAAACCAAGACAATTTCTTGGATATGAAACCAAGATAGTTTTAATTGATGCAATAAACTATTTATTTTAAATGAAAATATTATTTCACCTTAGACTTGTGAAGTGCAGAACAAATAAAACAATCAAATACATGTGAACCATTGGCTTCAAAAACCCTTCTGTGAAAACTTTGAGAGAAAATCTGAAAGAATTACTTTCTGGTTGGGTTGCATATTGGGTATCTGTTGGGGTATAGGTCATTTTGAGTTGTTGTGGGAT
This sequence comes from Colobus angolensis palliatus, assembly GCF_000951035.1. Classification (NCBI taxonomy): domain Eukaryota; kingdom Metazoa; phylum Chordata; class Mammalia; order Primates; family Cercopithecidae; genus Colobus; species Colobus angolensis. The sequence goes on along the minus strand of NW_012119744.1, from coordinate 378,840 downwards.
AGTCATTTATAGTTCCACTGATTTGGAATTTTTGTATGGGCAGGAACTGTTTAATCATTTGGTGGCAGGAATCTCCTGATGGCAAATAGGCTCTGCGATAGTTAGGGAATAGGCTAAGCTACTGTAATAAATTTCTAAAAAATCAAGTACACAATCAAGGAAGATTTTTTCTTCTCACTTTACAGTCCATGTGTAGGCAGGCAGTCCAGAGACAGGAGGTAGCTCTGGTCCTTGTGGTTACGTGAGCAAGCCCCACCCAATGGCTGGTAGTGCTACTTTGTCATCTTCTACTTGGCTTCCATTTCTGGATCCAAGACAGATGTTCCACCTGTCACCCTCTGCCAGCCAGCAGAAAAGGGAAAGGAAAATAAGTGGAGGATAAACAGTTTCTTTTAGGAATTATGATTTGGTAATTGTTTATACTGTTTTCATTCACATCCTATTGTCCAAAACTTAGTCAAAATCATATGACTCACCTGGTAGCAATAAAGACTAGGGAATGTAGTCTCTGGCTAAAACTCTTTAGTGTCTTCATATTATAGACATGAGAGCACTGGGGACAAATTAGGTATGCTTCACAAGCACATTTCTCTATATTGCCAGACCATTAATAAAAAACTCTTATACATGTCTATATAGTTATATCAATGTGTGCGTATATATAGCAGGCCTTTTGTATTCATGAGTTCCACATCTATTGATTCCACCAACCACAGATCAAAAATTAAACAAAAATAAAAATAAAAAATAAGACAAACTCTAAAAGCAATATTGTATGACTATTTACATAATCTTTACATTGTATTAGGTATTATAAGTAATCTAGAGATATTTTTTTTTTAGATGGAGTCTTGCTCCTTTATTCAGGCTGGAGTGCAGTGGCACAATCTCGGCTCACTGCAGCCTCCACCTCCCAGGTTAAAGTGAGTCTCCTGCCTCAGCCTCCCAAGTAGCTGGGATTACAGGCAAGCCACACTACGCCTGGCTACTTTTTGTATTTTCAGTAGAGATGGGGTTTCACCATCTTGGCCAGGCTGGTCTAGAACTCCTGACATCAGGTGATCTGCTCACCTCGGCCTCCCAAAGTGCTGGGATTACAGGCGCGAGCCACCATGCCCGGCAGAGATAATTTAAAGTATACGAGAGGATGTGCACAGGTTATATGCAAATACTATGCTATTTTATATAAGAAACTTGAGCATCTGTGGATTTTGGTGCCCTTGGGTGAGTACTGGAACCAATCCCCTACAGATGCCAAGGAATGACTATACGTATGTATATGTACAATATGTGTATATATCACACATATTTATATATATATGTATCATGTATATGTATATGTATGTAGATATGTGTGTGTGTATATTATATATATACTCCACACAGAAATACTTTCTTTAATTGTTATGTGTTTTTACAAATTAGAGGAAATTCAAGTTCTAAAAAAACTAAAATAAAGTTATAATTAGTAACCACAATAGAATGTATAATTGCAATTTCTTGATAATCCTCAGTAAATTAAGTGGGATAAGAAAATTTCATTTCAATTGATCATAAATATTTATAGAAAATGACTAAATATATTAACATATTACCTACGTTCAGAAATTTGTATCATTTGTTACAACATTTCCTGGCATAAAAGTGTGAGAAAAAGAAACTTACATGAATGAGGCAATTACTCAATTATTTTCCTTCTGGGAAGTTATTTATTCAAGGCCTTTTGGTGAGCAGCAAGGGGCATAATTTTTATCTTTATGACCTCCTAATAATGTTTTTCAGTATCAGATAATTGAATGACTATTACTTTAAGTCTGATTTAGACAGATATTAATGATGTCACCTAATCAGCCTGAGTGGCTGATTTTATACAGCATGGGGGCTGTCTTTCAAATGCATATTAAAACAAAAATTTGCATTACCTAATTTCTTGTGTTCCCAAGAAATTACTAAGGTGTAAGTCCTGCAGAGTTTTGGTGCCCAGGACAATGAATGGCCCAAACAATGAGATTCTGGGAGGGCAAAATCAAGTATCCCAATAGCATCTTAATATGGCTTTAGTAATTTTGTTTAAGCCATTACTCGTTGAATACTCACCCTATTCCAGGCATGTCCTAAGTCCTTCACATTTAAGCCTTTCAACCTCCTTTAGATAAGTACTATTATCACCATTTTACAGATAGAAAACCTGAGACTTGGAAAATTGATAGGATGGTTCAAGACAAGACAACGATTTTTCTTTTCTTTTACTCCAAATTCTTGAAAATTGTACAAATCTTTTGAGAAATGTCTGCTCATGTCCTTTACCCACTTTTTGATGGGGTTGGTTGTTTGTTTTTTTTTCCCTTGTAAATTTGTTTAAGTTCCTTGTAGATTCTGGATATTAGTCCCTTGCCAGATGGATAGATTGCAAAAATTTTCTCCCATTCTATAGGCTGCCTGTTAACGCTGATGATAGTTTCTTTTGCTGTGCAGAAGCTCTTTAGATTAATTAGATTCTGTTTGTCAATTGGCTTTTGTTACCATTGCTTTTGGTGTTTTAGTCATGAAGTCTTTGCCCATGCTTATATCCTGATTGGTACTGCCTAGGTTTTCTTCTAGAGTTTTTATGGTTTTAGGTCTTACGTTTAAGTCTTTAATCAACCTTGACTTGATTTTTGTGTTAGTTGTAAGGAAGGGGTCCAATTTCAGTTTTATGCATATGACTAGCCAGTTTTCCCAACACCATTTATTAAATAGGGAATCTTTTCCCCATTGCTTGTTTTTGTCAGGTTTGTCAAAGATCAGAAATTTATGCAGCCAACAAACATATAAATAAAAGCTCATCATCACTGGTTGTTAATGAAATGCAAATCAAAACCACAATGAGATACCATCTCATGGCAGTTAGAATGGCAATCATTAAAGTCAGGAAACAACAGATGCTGAAGAGGACGTGGAGAAATAGGAACACTTTTACACTGTTGGTGGGAGTGTAAATTAGTTCAACCATTGTGGAAGACAGTGTGGCAATCCCTCAAGGATCTAGAACCAGAAATACCATTTGACCCAGCAATCCCATTACTGGGTATATACAGAAAGGATTGTAAATCATTCTACTACAAAGACACATGCACACGTATGTTTATTGCAGCACTCTTCACAATAGCAAAAACTTGGAACCAATCCAAATGCCCATCAATGATAGGCTAGACAAAGAAAAGGTGGCACATATATACCATGGAATACTATGCAGCCATAAAAAAGGGTAAGTTCATGTCCTTTGCAGGGATATGGATGAAGCTGGAAACCATCATTCTCAGCAAACTAAAACAAGAACAGAAAACCAAACACTGCATGTTCTTACTCATAAGTGGGAGTTGAACAATGAGAACATATGGACACAGGAAGGGGAACATCACACACCAGGGCCTATCTGGGGGGTCAGGGGTTAGGGGAGGGATAGCATTAGGAAAAATACCTAATGTAGATGACAGATTGATGAGTGCAGCAAACCACCATGGGTGTATACCTATGTAACAAACCTGCATGTTCTGCACATGTATCTCAGAACTTAAAGTATGATAAAAATAAATACATAAATAAATACATAAATAAATAAAACTGGCAACCAATAAATGTTTGTTAAATTAAAATGGATCATATACAGCCTTTGTGGCAGCCATGGAGATGTGCCACTTAAATTAACATGTTTCAAAGAATGCAGTTAGCTGATGGCTTCCCCATTTGGCATCCACTACTATATTTAAGCCATGCTTATGCTCTCCCAAGATGGTTCCCAGACAAGGATTGAGCATGACTGGGATTTGAGTTAAAATTAAAATAAAATAAAATAAAATAAAATAAAATAAAATAAATTATACAAATTTTGCTTACATCTAGGTAAAAGTGGGTGTATCAGTCTGGGTTCTAGAGAGAGAGAAAGAGAAAGACAAAAGCATTTTAAGGAATTGGTTTGCACGATTATGGAGGCTGGTAAGTCTGAATTTGCAGAGTAGGCTATCAGGCAGGGCATTCAGGTAAGAGTTGAAGTTGCAGTCTTGAGTTCAAAATTTGTAGGGGAGACCAGCAGACTGGTACCTCGGATAGGATTTCTATGTTACAGTTTTCAGGCAGAATTCCTTCTTCACCAGGAAACCTCAGCTTTTGTTCTTAAGGCCTTCAGCTGGTTAGATGAGGCCTATCCACATTTTAGAGGGCAAATTGCCTTACTTAAAGTCAACTGCCTATACATGTTAACCACATCTCCAAAACTACTGTTTGACCAAACAACTGAGCATCATAGCCTAGCCAAGTCAATATATAAAATTAACCCTCTCAGTGGGTTTCCAAACACTGCACCCACACACAACTATTTTCACCCCTAAACCTTTTTTAATTCAAAAACTCAGAACTAATACTAAATTAAACCGAATTTAGGTTTCTCACCATTTGGATACAGCTATGAGGAGACTGGACATGAAAGTTATTTTTCAAGGCACAGCTGGGATTTCAAGTTGTGTGAAATAAAATTTTCTTTGATAATATACATGTAAGCTAGGAGGGATCAGGAAAAATAAGGATTAGAGAGGCATATTTTCACTGATTACAGTAAAAACTGAAGGCAATTTCTTGCTCCAGGTAGTATTAAGAAGGTGGAGTTTCTGAAAGATTTAATATTAACAACTGCTGTGCCTTCTTTAAGGTTAACAGTGCTAGGGTAAGAAGAAAGTATATGATTTTCAGAATAAAACTTTTATTAACAAACCCATTGTCCTTGGGCAGGTGGCTCATTGCCTGAGGCAGAGCTTTGTGAAGGCACATTACGACAGTGGGCATGCAGGGCTTACTAATGTGCCTGGCTGATATGCATGTTTCATTAGTGCCTGCCAAGGGGGACTCAGCACTGCAAGCCTGGTTCTTGGCTGGTGGGCCTCTGTACAGCCGGCTTCCTAGATGCCCCTTTCTTCCACCTGAGCCCTGCTGACTTCAGAAGTTAAAGCCCTCAAGATACTTCCTCTACTTCCAACTATTAGTTTATTTTGTCTTATTACAAAAGTAATATATATAACTTGAATAAAAATTAGGAAAAAAAGATAGACAAAAAGTATCTGTACTGCCACAATCCATGTTGATGTGTATTTTTACAATCTTTTAAATTTAGTATAGGTGTTAGTGTGGATCTGGCTGTGGAAACAGATAGAATATAGTTACAAAAATGGTTATGCTTTCTATAGTGCTTTCTGCCCTGCTTTTTTATTATATCATTAATATAGTTGCTTGTCAATAGAAGTTCTACAAGTTTTGTTAGGACTACATTAATTTCTGTTATATTGACATTCTCAACAGTAGTTGAATTAAAATGTGTAATCCACTGATAAAGTTTAAGTATGTTATTCCACTAGAATACACATTTCTGAGATTTTTGTGGCTCTCAGGCTATCTGGCATACATTAATATTTCTTTGTCTTTAAGCAGAAGGAACAGAAAAAGATACTCTAATACATTCTAAATCACTATCCTCTAATAAGTAATATCAGAGCCATATTATAGTAAGCCAAATTCTTGGAGGCAATAGGTAATACTTAAGAGTAAATGGGAGATTAAAATGTAATTATCTCAAGTTTAGAAATATGAGGGATTGATCAAGGACAGTTTGTTTTTAAATTTTTCATTATTTTGAGCTTTAAGGCACCGGGCTCTAAATCCAAGACAAATTTTCAGTGCCCTCTAACTATTGTCTTATATTCCTGTGTCTGAGTATGATATGTTTTATTGAATTAGATTAAAATTAAGTTTTGGAGCTTATTATGCAGTGGTCTCCAAAGAACATACTTTTTCTTCACTACTGCCTTTTTACAGATTGCTGATATCCACAATGTAAAGCTGTACCACATTGTTTATTTCTGGAATGACTATCTTAAAACGTGAAGATAGTTAAATTGCAGAATCCAAGTTTTTCTTCCCTGTTTTTCTGCCTCTCCTACCAATATATGAATTTTCCAAAATCACAAAGATAGCAGCATAATTAACACTTTAGACTCAAGTCTTTGTTATATAAGAACTGCTCTACAAATAGTCGTGAGCTTCTGGAGTCTAGGTATGGCCCTATTATCAATCACATTGAGAAAGTAGCCGGTTCCCAGTTTCATCACTTGGAAAATGAGGTAGTCGAACTAAAGGATCATTAATTACTTCCAAATATAGTATAATTCTGGTGTAGTAGTTCTTCTTGGAGCCCAGAGGCCTCTTCTAACTCATGCATTGATGACTGAGTACCAGTCCTGGTATTTTGTTGTGGTCAGTGTCAAAATGCCAAAAAACAATCCAGTCTAGCAAGTTTAATATATAGTATTAAATAACACAAAACTTGGCCAGTCACTTGAGCAACTGATATTCCTTTTAGAATCAAGAAGATGCCTACAAGAGATAAAGTCTCAGGCTACCAGAGTAAAAGCCCAGGTACACCTGACAAAATGGATGTCTGTCACCCATCTTCTCTCTTCCTCAGTTCGAAATTCAGGTTTCAAGTAAGTGTATATGATTGGTGAAGCCTAAATTGCATTTAGAGTCTTACTTGCAAGGTCTCTGGGACATATCACATTTTATATTTTCAGTCTCTGTAGCGGAGGGTGTTACACTAGATACAGGTTGGATTCGATGTTAAGGGAGTCAGATCACAGTCCCAGAAGTTCTCAGTATCAGGTTAGTATAAGAAACATATAAAGAAGCTTTGTATGCTTTAGAGAAAAAAAAAAAAAAAAAGAGCCTCCATGTCATAGTAAGTATATAGACTTACTTTAAATGCATTTACCCTATAAAGTTTTGAAAGTGATTTTTAATAATAAATAACCAAATTTATATTTTATCTATCTGTAATAAAATTGCTCTTTAGTAGCAATATTCTAAACTTTTCCTCTTATAATGAAGAGCATATGATAAATATGCCCTAGAAGAGTACAACATGAATTAAGCTGTAATTTTCTTCATATTTTATTTCACTCAAAAAGAATTAGAGCTGCTATTATAATGGTGCTTTACATTACAGATTTCTCAAAGTTGACATTTGTTATTAGTAGTATTTTGAGTCCACCAATCTTCCAGTTTTTCGCTGTCATGGAAAACCTCTGATTTACACAGAAGTCAGAAACTATTGACAATTGTAGTTTTTCTGTGTCTAACTAAGCTAAAGTTATTTCAGGGAAAGTATTGATGAATGGCTGATTCTAACATCAGTTCATTAGCATGGAATTTATCAGCCAATGATAAAATGTTAGATGAAGAGAAAGAATTATTCATTCATTCAGCAAATATTTCCTTCTGCCTACTCTATGCAAACCACATAGTAAGAGTTTGGAGTACATCAGTAAGCATAACAAAGATTCCCGTTCTCTTGGAGTATATATTCTAATATGGGTAGATATATAATAAATAAAAACCATAATAAATAAGCAGATTATATCATAGAAGGTAATACATGCTTTGAAAAAATAAAAAGTAGAGCGAGGTGATGTAATAGGAATTGTGGTGGGATATGGTCAGCATAACACTCACTGAGATGGGTGATTTCAGCAAAGACTTTAAGGAGATAAAGTTTTTTGTGTGTGTGTGATCACTTGAGGAAGAGCGTTCCAGGAAGAAGGAAGAACTCTCCATTAAATTGGAGAGTGCCAGGATTGCACAAGGAAGAACAATGAAACCAGTATGGCTGAAGTGCAATGTGCCAGGAAGACTTATCAGGAGTGGAGCATGGAGAGCTCCAAGAGCCATATCACATAAGGCTTTTAGGCTATTACAAAAACTTGAAAATGGGCTCTGAGGAAATGAAAAGTCATTTCAGGGTTTTGAGCAGAGAAATGAGATAAACTTACATTTTAAGAGAATTTCACAATAACTATTATGTTGGCAATGGGTTATTTAGAAGCAGAGAGGCCAGACAGGAGGCTATATCAGTAAGCCAGATAAGAGATGATGCCATCTCTATCAGGATGGTAGCAGTAGGGATGGTAAAAAATGGTCAGATTCCAAAGGTCATTTGAAAAATTCCATTTTGAATGTATGGAAGTGGGGGATTCATGAATAACTTCAAAAACTTCGGCCTGGGCTACTGGCAGAATGGTGTTGCCATTAAGTAAAATGGAAGAAATTACAAATGGATCAGATTTGTAGGGTAGGAATGGGAGTTCTGCATCATTTCTTTGAAGTCTGGAGGTTATGAATTTGTGTACTACATTGCGTCTTGAAATGTGGTCCCTGAATCAGCAGCATGAGCATCACCTGGGAACTTGTTAGAAATGCATACCCTTAGATCCCATTCTAAATCTACTCAATCAGGAGCTCTGGCCATGGGGCCCAAAAATCTGTGCTTTCACCAGCCTTCTGGGTGATTCTGGTACACACTCAAGTTTGAGAAATACTGTGTATCATCTCCAAGGTGTAAGAACCAGGGACTCCTTTTCCAGAATGGGAACATCATGGGTTTGGAGATAGAAGACTAACTTGGGTCAAGATGGTTCCTCTATCTGAACCTTAATTTTTATGTCTTTAAAGAGTGAATGGTAATGGTACTGATGTCAATAATTAGCTTGATAAGCCAAATCAAACAATGTATATTAATAGCCTTATGCAAATTAAGCACCCTCTAAGTACTAGGGAGGGGAGATGGTACCTGGATATGGTAGCCTGGAGACGGGGATAGTGCAGCACAGTTTACCTCTTTTTTTGTGCTAAAATTACCTTGCTTTCAAAAAGAAATAATAATTACATGGAAAATCAGAGTTTTGTTGAAGTTTTGCTAGAGCTTTAAAACATAGGTAATAAAGATGACTATCACAAAGCAGATTGATGGTACTAAATGTGTGACACAGTAGAAGGAGTGGCTATTTGAATTTAACAATTATTTACCTCACTTGCATGTAAAAAGAAAAGAGAAACGTGTATTTTTACTACGAAATAGAACAACTGTTTCGATATGAATTTGTTTATCCAAATTTATGCAGTTAACTTTTTACAACAGTTTAAATTTTGTTTGCAGTCTCTAGGCTTGTCTCTCTTACTTCACAAAGTAGGGATGGCATCTCTGAATTCTATAGAAATCTGCAGATAAATTAAAAATAAAGTTAGAGGCAACCTTTGAGTCATTTCTCCAGGAAAACTGATTATTCTTTCATTTTGTTGCAAGAAAGGATATTCAAGCTATTTGCTAAGATCAAGTCTATTTTTTCAGCAAAACATATATATTTTTGGTAAAACATTGCCAAGAGGAGGCATCAAACCTATAAAATCAATATGGCAGAACCAAGCTGACTTCAAACATACATGCATACATACATACAACTTGCTCTGTGACCTTGAGCCAGTTACTTCATCTCAGTGTCTATGTGATTCGTCATCTAGAAAATAAGGATAATAATACTTTATCTATCTATCTATCTATCTATCTATCTATCTATCTATCTATCTATCTATCTATGTTTATACTTTATCTATCTATCTATCTATCTATCTATCTATCTATCTATATATGTTTTAAGCTAGCTTGATTCGGCCATATTTATTTTCATACATAAGTATCACCTAATAGCCATGTTGATTTTGATTTTCATTATTATAGGTTTCTAATTGAGGAGCTATTATGGTCTACATGTAAAGGGATAAATTTGCACAATATGGATTAACACAACTGAACTGCAAAATTACAAATTAACAACCATTTTGTATTTTTATGCATTCATAGGGAATGAGTGTAATATAGGTGACTAAATATTAGAGTTAGAAAAAGTAAAATAGAGTTTTCCTCATATAAGTACAAATTAAGTCAAATCTCACCTGCCTTACAGTTCAAGGGCAAGAACTTTTACCTCCTGCCTCTGAAATTTTCTGAAAATATTCTTGCAGATTGTTCAACATTTATCCAGCAAATATATACTGAGATTATATATCCCTGGCACGATTCTAGATTCTGGGACTCTAACAGTGAACTAAATAGGCAAGCATCTTCACTCTCCTATAAATTATGTTCCAGTGGATGGAGATAGATAATAAACAAGATCGTTAGAAAAGGTAATAAGCTGCATCTGCTATACAATAAATGCTATACAGAAAGATAAAGCAGGAGAGAAACATATCAATAATGGGGTGATAAGAATAAGGCCATTTTATGTATAGCACCTAGGGGAAAAATTACTGAGAAAGTGACATTTGAGAGAGACTTCGTGGGAGTAGGGGAGAGAGTCATATGTGGAGAAGAGAGTTATTCAAAGACATACTGCAAAGGCCAAGTTAGAACACATCTGGCCTTTTACAGGAGGAGTAAGGTGGTCAATATGACCATAGAGGAGTGATAGAAATTTAAGAGATGAGGACAGTAGGATGAAAAACATACAGAGCATTATGAACTTTTGTAAGGACTTAATTACTTGGAGTAAAGAACCAGTGGAAGGTTTTGGAAAGAGGGCTTACATAATTTGGCTTCTTTACAAATATCTCTTCCTTACATTTTCACTTAATTATTACCTTACCTGAAAATACCCTTGTAGGATCAAATTATCCTTCCTATAAACATTAGAGGCCTCATTGACCCCAACCATGCAACATTGCAGGACTCTGGATTTTGTTTTTCTTGTAGGTGACATTTTTAGCTCCGTAATTTTTAACATATCTTTATATTTTACATAGATTTGTTGTCCAAATGAATGTCTTTTTTCCAAAACACCTGCTCATGTAGCTGAAGATTCTGATCTTTCTGTGTCCCATTGAAAATGCCATTATTTATTTCCCTTTTTATTTATTCTTTATTATCCCATACTTTTTAATACTTCTGTTACATAAATTGATGGGATTTCTGTGTTTCCCATGCCTCTTAATTTTTTCTTTTATAATTTCCACATGTTTATCTTTTTCTGCACTACAGACTGCCTGAGTTAGAATTCTGTAGCGGCCAACTTAATTTGCTCTGTGACCTTGAGCTAGTTATAACTTCAAACTATTCATCTCAGTGTGTATGTGATTCTTCATCTAGAAAACAAGGATAACATTAATACCTACATTAGAAGAATGTTGTCAGGTTTACATAACTTTATAGAGACTGACAAGTTAATGTAAGCTATCTTTCAGATCACCAATTCAGTATTCAGTTGTCTTCAGTCTAATAATGAGCAGATCTTTCGAATTTCTAAAAAGTTATGACAATTATAATTTCAATTTCCAAGGATATTTTCTACTTTTTAACTTATTCTTTCTATATGGCATGCTATTCTTTTTTCCATATATGCAATATGCTATCAAATATCTGGAGGAAAATGGTTAGAACAATGTAAAGTTCTTTTCTTCACCAAATTAATTTTTTTTTCTATTTCCTCTAGAGTCTGCCATTCTATTTCTATTTCCTGGCATTTTTATTTTTGCCATTTTTTTCTTCTTTAAATGCCTTAAAGTGCTCAGTTGTCAGTCTATATTTACGGATGAAGAATGTAGCTTCCTAACATATGAATGGCTGGCTCTGGGGGAATCTTATGTGTGGTGGAAGTCTTTTTCTCCTGATAACATCCTTTTGGGTGGGAAGGATCACTTCAGGGTCTACATCACCAGGTGGAGGTGTTGACATGCAGGCTTCCTCTTAGGGTCCACGGACAAAGGACAGGCAGGCAGACCAGCCAATTGCCAACCTAACATCCCTCTTGGACGGTGTTACCTTTCCCTGTTTGTGTAATCCTTTTATATCATTTGCAGAAGTGCAGAGTTCCCTTAGTCTCTATTCCTATTCTTACTTCAGCTCCTAAGCACATACAAGGAGCTCTCCCCAGACAGATCAGCACTTCTTTGGGAGATTTCTCAGGCTTTAACTCAATTGCTTTGTGCACAACTGCCGTAGTCGGAGTGTTTTTTGTCCCTCATATTCATGTGTTGTAATCTCATCCCTCAAGCTGAGAGCATGAGGAGGTGAGGACTTTGGGAGGGTTAAGACCTCATGATTGTGATTAGTGCCTTTATAAAAGAGAAACCACAGAGATCCCTTGCCGCTTCTGCCATGTGAAGCCATGGCTGGAAGGGACGGTCTATGAACCAGGAAGCAGGCCTCCACCAGACATTGAATCTGCTGTCACCTTGATCTTGAACTTCCCAGCCTTCAGAACTCTAAGAAATAAATTTATGTTGTTTATAAGCCACTCACACTATAGTATTTTATTACAGTTGCCCAAACAGACTAAGATAATATCTAAAGAAAAGGGGAGATCTGACTAACCCAATCACCCTTTATTTAATTTATTTAATGAATTTGAAAGTTCTGTAATGCTTTTTTAAAAACAACATTGCTTACCTCCCACTTTGAAGGTAATTTGTTCTGTTCCAGTATCTCTTTCAGCCATTTCCATTCATATCCATGTTCTCAAGATTTGAACTTGGCCCTTGGTTCCCATTCTTAAGAATATGTTGTATGCCATTTCAGTGAATTGAGGAAGCAGTAATGGGATGAAGAATCTTGTGTTTTGTCCACCATTTGGGTCAAAGTCGAATCCATGACTTTTAATTTGTACTTCCTGTGATTTTTCCTCAGTTACTGTTTCTGAATATGCACTAAGTGTATTTCTGAATATGGACTAGTTACAAATAAAACCTAACATAGTAATTTGTAATATAGGATGGTACATAATGTCAAGAAATTCTCTTCCTTCTTGTATTAGAGTTCCCCAGAGAAACAGAAACAATAGGAAATGATAGATAGATAGATAGATAGATAGATAGATAGATAGATAGATAGATAGATAGATAGATAGATACAAACATACATACATACATACATACATACACACACACACACATATACACAGATAAAGACATATGAGAGGAGATTTATTAGGGGAATTCGTTCACACAATAGTGGATAAGTCTCGCAGTAGGCCGTCTACAAGCTAGAGAACCAGCAGCGTTGGGAGAGTGGGGAAGCCAGTGGTGTAGTTGTCAGGCCAAAAGTCTATGAACCTGGCAGGCTGCTGTGCAAGTCCCAGAGTTAAAAAGTAGGAGGACCTCAAGTTCTGATATCCGAAGGCAAGAGAAGAGGGATGTTCCATCTTTAGAAGACAGAATTCACCTTTTCTGTGCCCTTTTGTTCTATCGGGGTGCTCAGATTATTAGATGGTGCCTGCCAACATTGGAGAAGGGTGGATCTTCCTTACTCAGTCTACTGATGTAAATGCCAATCTCTTCCAGAAATACCCTCACAGACATACCTAGAAATAACAGTTTATCAGCTATCTGAGTATCCCTTAATCTAGTAAAGTTGACACCTAAAATTAACCATCACACTTACCTTCCTTTAGAGTTTGGCCTTTCCAACTCTAAGCCGAGTGTGCTGGATTGCTCTAGAGGGAACTCTATGATAACAACAATAGAGTTAACTCATTAGCTCCTAAATTAGAGGACTCTTTTTCCCCTCAGTCCAGACTCTCTTCTTCCCTGGTAGAATATGAGACAGAATTGCTTTGCTGGAATTTGGCCCCAGGTATACCTAAGTGTATAGGAAATTGAGATTGGTTTGGAAGCTGGAGAGAGAAGAGGAACTTTTGAGAATAGTGTGTGGGAAGCAAAAGTGAGATGTTAGTCTTCCCTGTTTCCACCATGGGGATATGTGTTCAACAAGTCTTCCTATCACACTTCAGAATTTCAGCTAACAATGAAGATTACCATCCAGTTTCCTGGCTAAAATTCTCCTGATTGCAGGACTGCTTGATCCATTCTCAATTCTAAAAATTGTAGCCCTGAAGTGGCGTTAAAACATTCATCATAAGCCCACCAAAACACATTGTATTTATTATTTCTCTTGTTTAGACTTCCAAGCCCAATTATGTCTTAGTATATTTTAGGCAATCAATAAGTATTAACTGATTCAATACTAGAGGGAAAAGGATGGCACAGTACTGTGGAATCATTTCCTGCTTAATGTCCTTTCTTTAATCGCCAAATGAAGGTGTGTTGGTCTGGCTGTTTTCTCTAAGTTTGAAATGACAAATTTAGCTTCAATTCCAATTTCTATTCAGTAACTGAGTGACTTGGGACATATCATTTGACTTTTCTGTGTCTTACTTTTCTCTAAAAATGAGGATAAAATATAAATCACTTAAAGTATACTCAGTTTGCTATACAAAACATAGCTGGATCATGGTGAGTATTCAAATAAAAAATTAACTTTCCCTCCTTGCCTTTTTTGCACTACAAAAATCCAGGTTTATTCCAAAATATGCTAACCTCTTATTTAGGTGTGATTCCTCTTTTTAAAAATTTTGGATATTAAGAACAACTTGGGTGCAAGATAGCGTTACACAACTGTAAATGTCAAATCTATATTACATGAATGTTTCAGTGACCTGGAAATTTGTATGAGGCAGGACCAACAGAGCAAAACTACAGCCAAGATAATAGTCTTTGTTTTTGTTTCTGTTTTTTTTTTTTTTCTGGCATGGCATTTGGACACAGATGTCTTTAAAGGTCTCCTTCATACATACTCCACAAAGAGATACTAAAGCCTTCTCTCTAGAGGGAAAAGAAATGAAATGTTAAGAGTCAGTATGATATGTTCACTCATGGACAGATTCTTCATTTTGTAAAAAAAAATATATATATAGTTATTCTCTTTGCAGTGAGAAATTGTAGATGGGCTGTACCCATTCTGTGAAAGGTGCCAGCTGACTGTGAAGTGTCTATATCTATTATCAGTATTTAGGACACATCCTCTTATGTTCACCATCACCTGTCTGCTCATAAGAGAGTATCTAAGATCTATCCCTTTATTTGAAAGTCAAATGTATTTCTGTATCTTTGCCATACAATTTTACTTAAAGACTTAATTCCCCAAAGCCAAAATGACAAAAGCCACAGTTTTGAGTCGTCTATTAAAATGTAAAGCCTCAGTTTAAGTGAAGAATGCTGTTAGGGAATCCTGTGGTCTATGACTTGAAGACAATTATTTGTTCTGTAACAGTAATATCAACAACTTAAAATGTTCCTTCTCTGCCTGTAATACATAGTAACTGTAATCATAGACTTTCTACTGAGGTCTTTTTCTACCATCTGATAAATCATACACTAGATACAAACCCACCCTACTACCAAAAGAAAAGAAAACAACTCCAGGAATCACCGATCCGGGCTTGAAGCCAAGCAATCGATTTTTAGTACTTTCTCAACAAGCCACGCAATGAAAATGTAAATGAAATGGTACTATTTTCTCCTCAGACTCTTTTTCAAAATGTAGGTTTAGCTTTGTTTAAATTGACTGTTTTCAGACCATCTTCAAGGAACTTGGTTATTCCAGTTTAGGGACCTTCATATCCCAATTTCACATTAACTATAATTCCCATGTTCCTTATAACTTTGCAACAATTTGCCTGAATAAAAACTTAAGGATCAACTTAGATATATTGAATGTCTTCTCACTTCAGGTTGCAGAATTAGCACTGAGACAATTCGGTCTCATCTAAGTCTTCATGCAACCGATAGACCGATTTGTTTCAAGTTACGAGTCCTTCCCCCATGCGGTGCTCATTTTAGTAAGCCTTTTCTTAGGGTAGGTGATTTACTTTTCTGAACTATCTCTAGAATATACATTCCTTATGATACTTATGAACAGTAACCATGTTTTAACCCTCTGTGCTCACTTTCACAACTTAATGAGGTGCGTACTACTATTATCTTCTTTATACACATACGTTAATTTGAAATGCAGAACCCAAGTAACTTGGCCAAACCACACAATTAGTGTGTAAAGTAGCAAAAACTTCAGCTCAGGTAACTTTTAAATCCTATCTTATGCTCTCTACTCACTAGTAGAAATAAGGAATTCTGGGTATGTATATGGAATTAAGTTAATGCCTATGGAATGCACTGGAACTTTTTAAAATTGCAGATGATGCACATGAAATAAAAACAGAAAAGTGAAAGATAGAATAAGGAAGTTAAAGAATAGCATCAAAGAAAGAATAGGAATTAAGATGAAGAACAAAATAAGTCCAAGTGAAGAAATTAGTGACAAATAAAGAGAAAAGAGTTCAAAAGAGCTTGAAAAACAAAAAACATAAGAACATTGGAAGAAGAGGATGTTACATAGAAAAGTCTTAAGAAAACATTGACTTTCTTAAGTCAATGGACTGGGAAGAATATCACAAATTGAAAATATAAAATCAAAAAGTTTCATTCTTAAAATTGCTACACATATGCTATTACATTATTGCTTCCCGGGTTACACACACTGTAATCTCAGCATCCCAGACTTGGTTCTATATGAACAAATATCAGACACCAGTTCAGGTCAGGTGTAAATGATGTAATTTCACTGAACTACGACTGTTGATGACTAATCATTGAGTCTTTACATTGCAAAAAACAGAGAAAGAATTGTACTGTATGAATTCTTTTTAGTGCAGAAATGCAGTATCAGTCCTTTCCTGGAATATCTTTCCTAGACTCTGTTTCATTGCATTTTCCCTTTCCAGTAAATAATCTACAGTAATTGTTTATAACCAACTTTTATAGAATCTAGTTGGTTACCAAAATACTGGAAAATCCCTTGTCTTAGTCCATTCAGGTTGCTATAACAAAATATTATAGACTGGGTAACTTAGAAAAAAACAGAAATTTATTCCTCACAGTTCTGGAGGCTGAGAAGTCCAAGATCAAAGAGCCAACAGATTCAGTGTCTAGTGAGGGCTACTTTCCTGATGGTGTCTTCTTGCTCTGTCCTCATATGGTGGAAGGGAAGAATGAGCTCACTTGGGCCTCTTTTAAAAGGGCAGTAATCCCAATTACATCTCTACCCTCATGACCTAGTCACCTTTCAAAGGTTCCACCTCCTAAAAATTATCACAGTGGACATTAGGATTTTAACGTATGAATTTTGTGGTTATATAAGTATTCAGACTATAGCAGCTGTGTTTCATTCTTGTCATGTATTGTCTTGGCTATCTTAGCATGCCCAATTCTGAACACATTGTCACCCAAATCATATTTGTGACCTCTCATGCAATTATCCCTCACTGACACTAGTGTTCTTCTAAGAGAGAGGAGGATGCTATTTTGAATTGACTAAAGTAGATTTGGAAGCCCCTCAACTGGGCTTCCAAATCTACTTTAGTCAATTCAAAATAGAAATTCAGCCCCCCCGACTGGGCTCTTTTTTCTTCCTCTGTTTCTTTATTTTGGATTATTTAAAGCTTTTTTGTTGTCTTTTTTGACTACACTGGTTTTAGTAGTTATGCATTGTGTTTCTTGGGTTGTTTTCTAAGTATTTACCCATTATTATTAAGTTGTAAACTTGATTTAACAAATTCTAATGTGGATCAGTATCTCAGCCTTTTTCTTGAATGACACAATGATTTCGGCTCTTTAACTCCTGTCATTATGCCCTCCTGGCATATGTAAATGATATATGAAAGATATATCCTTTAGTGGTTCTTCCACCTAGCAAATCCTACCAGAGACCTCTCTCAACATGTTTTTATTTGATGTTCACTATCGAAATGATGTAAGATATAGGGTTTTTTGCTAAGTTTTCCTCAAATTTTAATTACTTTTTATAAGAAAATAAAATCTCCAAATGAAAATTAAGAACCACTAAAACAGAATAATGTTTTTAAAAGAAGACATGAACTTCAAATGTTGGAATATAGCCATTAATTATTTCAGTATTAAAATCTAGTATAAGTTAGCTTGAAATAAGAAGAAAAAAAAAGAATGTTCAACTCCATACCCTTTCACTATAATATATTTAATTAGAAGTCATGCAATTATTGCAGAAGTCAAAGCAAGTCCTGAAAGCTAATATTGGAAATTACCTTTAGCTAAAATGGGATCAAGAAATGACATTGAAAATTCTCGGTATGTCTGACACCAAACAGTATTGAAGAAAGTAACTTAGGTTTGAATACAAGTCCATGGTATGTAATTTCAATAAGTACAGTTTCTATGTGTGTCTCCACAGTTAAAGCACAAGGATTTTCTTTTTCTTTTTTTCTGAGACCTGTCTCAGGTTTTTGGGTTTCACACTACTTCTGGTCATCCACCTTGAATGCCCAGTCCTGAAGTGGTTTTAATTGCGTAGAAAATATACAACAATTTAAAGTGGTAAATACTATATACTAAATACTATAAATACTGTATAATATAAAATGAGCTATTTATTTAAATTTTATAACAAGTACATTTTAACTGCCTTCCTTTTTTTTTTTTTTTTTTTTTTTGAGACAGAGTTCTGGGATACATGTGCCAAACGTGCAGGTTTGTTACATAGGTATACATGTGCCATGGTGGTTTCCTGCACCCATCGACCCATCATCTACATTAGGTATTTCTCCTAATGCTATCCATCCCCTAGCCCCACAAACCCTGACAGGCCCTTTTGTGAGATGTTCCTCCCTGTGTCCGTGTGTTCTTATTGTTCAACTCCTGCTTTTGAGGGAGAACAAGCGGTGTTTGGTTTTCTGTTCCTGGGTTAGTTTGCTGAGAATGATGGTTTCCAGTTTCATCCATGTCCCTGAAAAGGACATGAACTCATCCGTTTTTATGGCTGCATAGTATTCCGTGGTGTATATGTGCCATATTTTCTTTATCCAGTCTATCATTGATGAGCATTTGGATTGGTTCCAAGCCTTTGCTATTGTGAATAGTGCTGCAATAAACATATGTGTTGTGTGTCTTTAAAGCAGAATTTATAATCCTTTGGGTATATACCAAGCAATGGAATTGCCGGGTCAAATGGTATTTCTGGTTCTAGATCTTTGAGGAATCGCCACACTGTCCTCCACAATGGTTGAACTAATTTACACTCCCACCAACAGTGTACAAGCGTTCCTATTTCTCCACATCCTCTCCAGCATCTATTGTTTCCTGACTTTTTAATGATCATCATTCTAACTGGCATGAGATGATATCTCATTGCAGTTTTGATTGGCATTTATCTTATGACCAGTGATGATGAGCTTTTGTCCGTATGTTTGTTGGCCACACAAATACTTTCTTTTGAGAAGTGTCTGTTCATGTATTTCACCCACTTTTTGATGTGGTTGTTTGGTTTCTTCTTGTAAATTTGTTTAAGTT
>NW_012119744.1:354322-357330 GCF_000951035.1 Colobus angolensis palliatus | reverse complement strand
GTTGTCTCAGCTAAGTTGTGTATTGTTTTGCCAAATGCACTGTGAAAACATATTTGGTATTGGGGACCATAGCTTTTACTTCCCTGTAATCCCCATAGCACTTCATATCTCATATTGCAGAAATGGTTCTTACTACCTTTCTTAGTCCAGTAGTAAAAGTCAGGCAGTCTGAAAAGAGTACAGGATGGTACAAGAAATTGTAAGGATGGTTTCTGCCTCATGAACTTAGTAAGGTTCTTTACTACTTCATAAAGTTACTGATTCTTTATGAGGCAGAAACATATATGTATATATATATGAACCTTCAATTAGAGAACCTTAGGGGTGTGTGTATATATACATATATATGTATATGTGTAAATATATATTTTGTGTGTGTATATATACCTAAAATAATTGGAGAATAATTTTAAGATTTTACACAATACATTAATGAAAGGAAATATGGAAATATAAGCTAGATGGCTGTGTTTCAAAAGGAATTGAAGAGAAACATCTCCATAGAATACAATAAGTTAAAAGAAGGTTGATTACATAGGTTTTAATATGCATTTTTTAAAAATATAAGTGTCATTTGTGGTATAAAGCAAACTCTAGCATTTTTTTTATTGTTTTCTGGAAATATAATGTATTTTCACATTATTTTCTGAGGGGTATAAATTTCAATATATTGAGCATTCCATTTAAAAGGGACCCTTATGTACTCTATAGAGACATGAAGAATCAGCTACCCAAATGGATGTTAAATAATAAAAAGAAGCTTTTGAAATTCCAAGTAAGTAACAGAACTGATTATGCTAAGTAGTGAGTTCATTGTCCATTATAGACTTCTTATCTTCTATTTTCTTCTGGAAGCAGCCTAACAGATATAAGTACTATTCAGCAAAATCACAACGACTTTATTTTTGGTGGAGATTTTGATGCATTACAGCAAGCCTCTTTAAATATAGTGTTTACAGATTTTCACCTGGTGACATTGATTTCAATAGAGTCCATTAAGATGTCTTCTATAAGCTAATTTAATGCCAAGAAAAATGTAGTTACCTTTGTAAAAACCATGTTCTCTTAATTCATCAGAATAAATGTACTGTCATATTAAGCAAGGGAAAAAGCTATACATGAATTAACTTCTATGTATGAATTTTCTAGGTACAGTAAACATGGCATTTATACTTTTTATTTCATTATTAAGAAAAATTTTGTGTCAGTTCAAAAAAATCCAGCAAGTTAAACACATTAATTATTAGGAATTTGCAATTTCCTGTGTCTACATAATACCAAAGGACCAATTTCAACTCTTAACTTGGAAAATTCAGCAACTTGTATTATTTGACTTATGGTTATCAAAAACCTGCCTGAAAATAAAAGGTTCATAATATCCAGGAAAAGAGACTCTAGGGACTATCAGGAGAACAAGAAAAAATGCCAAGTGTTGAATTTGGAAAAGTCATAACAAGTTAGTCTGTAACAATAAACAGAAAGTAAAACAGAAAATGTTCCCTCTACAAAAGATTCCCTGTGTGATTGAAATGAAATTCAAGGAAATGTACCAAGACATAACTTTGATTTAGCCTTCACCAGGGAAGGTAGAAAATCACAAGAACCAAAATTAAATAACTTGTGATATCTCTTTCCTAGGACACTCTTTACTGAAAAGCAGTAATGTCAGAAATATACCCCTAGTTAGTATGAATATATGTATATGTACATATATAAATTTGTGTTTATGTATGTGGGTGTGGACATAGATATGTAGGCATGGCTGTGTGTGTATATACACAAATATATGTATGTAGTTGTAAATAGGATGCAAACTATAGTAGCCATAAAAAAATTTAGAACTTAAGAAATGTCATCCTAAATAAAACATTGGTTTCTCTCTCTCATATTCTGTATGTAATGCTGGTACCAAAAAATAATTTCTGAGAAGCACAGTTACAATCCATGATGATAACCTCAAAAAAAAATGAGGGAATGTATACTTACAACTTTTCTCTATAAATGTAGCACTTAAAATGTAAATAAGCTCTTCTTTATATGTGGAGCAGCCTATGCTAAATGCTACTGATGCTTTATGAAGCAGAAACATACATCCTACTACACTGAAGAGTAATGAGTTTCTTTTATTTTAATATTAGATTCATCATCTACTTCTATATGTCTATATATTTGTTATTATATAAACAAATCCATTTTCTCCTAAAAATCGCCTTCATGTTGTTTTTCTTTTGGTTATTCTCAACCTACCATTTTTTTTTCTTCTTCAAAATGGAGAATTCACATTTTCTTCACTCTTTAACCTTTTTCCTTTGATCATTTTAGTTCCTTTGCTTTGAAACTTCTTTATTTCCTTTAGTAGCCATAGCTATATTTAAAGCCCAGGACTTCCAGTAGCAGCTTGTTTTGGTGACATGCATATCTAGATAGAAGAGAAAATTTATCTTTCTACTTTGAATAGTGCCCAGATTTTTATGGCACTTTCTGTTTGTATAAACACATTATGTACAATGAATAGATAATATTTTCTACAGGGTCAATGATGTCATTGGGTACAGAACCGATTTCAATCCCTCACTGCTAGTTTCCTCCGTTTTAAAAATCATTATCTTTTTCCAATAGAAAATATCTTTCTACTTCTTCTCATCCCACAGATGCAGTGGTGTTTCTTTTTTTTTTTTTTTTTTTTTTGGTAAGATCTTTTTGAGCCTCAAATGTGAAATTAAAATAAATGACCAGTGTGGTTTCTTATAACTCCTGCATTTTGTGAGTTCCAATGTAGAATCTTAATGCAAACATTTATCCAAAGTCCTTTCCTCTTGTCTCTATGCAGACTTGTTTTACTCTCAAAAAAGTTACCTTTGGCCCAGTTGGTTATATTTGAATACTTTTTCAGTGATTTTATCCCTTGCTAAATACCCCCATTAATTCACAAAATGATAAAGTAAGCCTATGAACATACATTTTCTGTGTTTTTTTGGATCATCTAGATGGACTAGCTGATGCTGTGG
>NW_012119744.1:350300-353658 GCF_000951035.1 Colobus angolensis palliatus | reverse complement strand
CCTCATGTTTAGGTGAAAAGGTTGGCAGAATGGCCTTCCTCCATGCTGTCAGCAACTCAGTTGATAAACATGTTGGCACCTTTAGTATGTCTTCAGTGGTTGCCTTGGGGTCAGGCCCATTCTAGACAACAGGAAGTACAGAATAACATGGAAGAGCAAATGTGGGAGATTTTAATTACCCAGACCTAGAAATGGTACCTGTCATTTCCATGGACATTCTCTTGTTCAAAACTGTATCCCACAAAACTATAGTTAACTTCAAGAAAGAAGCCTGGAATATATGGCTTACTGTGTTCCCAGGAAGAAGAAAAAAATTGTGGAGACTAGCTGGCAGTCTCTGCCACATCCACTTTATTCAACAATACTGTTCCAGCATCAGAAAAATGTTGTAGGAAGACACTAGCTGCAGGTAGTGTGGTTAACTATTTCAAGATCTTCAGTGTTGCCAAAGTGTATTCAGCTGCCAATTCCCAGAGCCGTCTTGTGGCTCAGGCATAGCTATGTAATGATTCTGACGTGGTACCATCATTTTATCATAACTGGTTACTGATAAACTTCAGTAGCCAGTGGCAGCCGGTGTTCAGGTGTTCACTGTACAAATGTACCAAAACAAAAGTGAGATTTAAAATAAACCTTAATAACCCTCATGCTCAACATAGCCATTTTCAAGTCATTTGATTCTTTCATAAATTATTTCTTGGAAAAGGAAATTGGCTCAATGTCAGATTCTTCAGTGGTGAAAATGAATTATCAAGTACAATAAATGCTTCTTTATTGGAGGTGCTATTTTTTTCTTTCCTAAAGTCTAAATTAATGAGATTTACAATATTAAGTTTATGAAATGCTAGGTTAACGAATTATAACGAGAAATAAGAGTATTTCATTGTAAAGCTGCCATTGATACTAAAAAGAACAGCTAAATGAATAAATTCACATCATAATTCAAATAACTAAGAGAAGCAAAGTTTATAAAAGGAAAAAATTTAAATTGAGAAAAATTGCTTTATGCCTGTCAGAAGACTCTAGAGGAAAATATTATTTGACTTTTAAAGTTAACTAGTGCATGACTCTATTCACAGTAATCAGATCCTGGTTTTTGTGTTTACCCTAAACCCCAAAATTTCTATTTAAAAACTGACCAATACAGAGAGAAATTGCTCAAAATGAGATGGATATGCTGAGTGTCAGTTCATGAGTTGTTCAACTCTATTTTCATGCCCTTTCACCTTACCACCTCTCTAGACCAGGTACCCAGTTGCGCCTAATAGTCTGGAGCTTTCCCAAGATAGCACTTTACCGGGGCTGCCCTTTTAGCTGGTCCAGTGCTGCTCACCTCTACTCACCCAGTTTCCTCTCCTGCTGTCAACGTTCATCTAGCCTGGCAGCAGTCCCACAAGGACTTGTCCCCTCAGGCACTCACATGCCAATAAATGCCTGTGTGACTCACTGATATTCAGACTCGTTGGTTCTTTAGTACCCTGTTAGTACAAAACGTAACTGCTGATACAGGAATTTCAGGCATTCTGCCCTCAGTGAGAGATGTTATTGTGGGTGTATCGTCATTGTTTCTCAAATAAAGACACACATCTGTTGGATAAAGTTGCATTTCATGTGAGGAATGGTTTATGTTTATTCTTACATTATAAACTATATATAGAAATATGCAGAAAAGGAGATACACTAGCAACCATTTTTTACTATTATGTGGCATTCACTCCTCCAAGTACTTTATATATTACCTAAATGAATCCTCCCAAAACCTGTTTATGGATTTTCACCTTTGACAAATGGGGAGATAGGTTTTCAAAGTTATGTAAGTTGTACAAGCTTATCCAACCAGTAAGTGGGAAATACATTTGGAACACAGATCTGTCTGTTGTCTTAACCACAACTACTGTATCCTGACTAAAATACATATTTTTGCTTCAACTCTCAATATAAAGAGAATAAGTAAGAATATTTTTCTATTTTGAAGGTAATTTAGAAGTCACTTTATCTAAAGCAATTATTTTAATAAGACCTATAGAAATTAAATGCTCTTACTTCAAGGTAGCCTAACTGCTGAACAGCATAGCACAAACTAGAACTAGAGTCTGTATTCTTGCCTTCCACTTCCTACACTATAGCCTAGATAATTCACTGAATATGCCATTTAGAGAAAAATACCTCTTTCAAAACTTGTCATTTCAGCATCTTAGCATCTTAGATGCAAGCATAGCATGTTGGAAAACTTGGAAAAATTATAAGATTAATAGCAATATACTAATTGACAATATTACATTGATAAATTTATACTTTGAATTCAAAAGTCTCTAACAACTGATATATAAGATTAAATATGACAGTTCTTGGGAATTGTCGCTGGACTCAGCTTTTCAAGAAGAGCACAGGAAAGAACAAACAAAGAAAAAATTGCAATCTTTCTTGATCAGATCTAAGATTAGAATATGTACATACTCCCATATGAAGAGACCTACTGAGAGGAACTGTCAGCAGAGACCCCCCCCCAAAGACATGAGGAGACATTCACATCGTGAAACAAAATTGCTGTTCATCTGCCTTTGTTGTCATGAGCCAGGGAAGTAACCAGCCTTACACCAGCTCAAGACTAATCAGCGGGTTGCCCATGTATTAAGAGGATGCAGCTGACATACTATCAGTATGGTATGTGCTTTGAGCAATCTGTTTCATCCTCAGCGATAGGCTTGTGTGGCCCTGACCTTATAACCAAAAGCATGAATTTTCAAGACAGCTGGTCAGGGTGTGGGATGTATTCTGCAGCTGTTAGGGCCAAGGTACAAGCTCATATAGGGAAGACCTCATGCTTTCAACTTAATTACCTTCAAATCTTAACCAACTAAACTAAGTGGCCATGCATGAAGCCCTTCCTATGCAAATACACTCATATACAACTGTAGACAAAAGACAGACAGACTTCTATTATGCAAATCAGAGAGGACCATTGTAGGTCCCCAGACCAATTTTTGAGACTATTCTAAATTAACCTCCAAAAAGAAAATGAAGGAACAGATCGGTTTAACACTTGAAATCTTCCTGTGGAACATACTCTAATTAAAAATATTATATTTTTAAAAAGTGCCAAATTTAAGATCAAAGCATACTGTTAGAGAATTCCATTTTCCCCCATCATTTTCTTAATGATTGTTCATCTTAGGGTTTATGATTCTAAACTCATCAATACTAATTTCAGCTCTTCTTACAGCTAAGATATACTCCATCCTGAGCCATGTCTGTGACCCTTTGAGACAATATATGTGACTGAGTTAGCATTTAGCTTCTAGACCCAACCCTGCTTCTTACTAGCTACATATGGGCAAATCTCAGCTGCCCTGTGCTT
>NW_012119744.1:347270-349055 GCF_000951035.1 Colobus angolensis palliatus | reverse complement strand
ATTCTACTCTCTACCTTCATGAGTTCAATTGTTTTAATTTTTAGCTTCCACAAATAAATGAGAACAGGTGAAGTTTGTCTTATTTCACTTAACAAAATGACTTATGGTTTCATACATGTCATTGTAAATAACAGGATCTTATTCCTTTTATGATCAAATAGTACTTTATTGAGTATATGTGCTCTATTTTCTTTATCCATTCAACTGGTGACAGACTCTTACGTTCTTCTCAAATCTTGGCTATTATGAATAGTGCTACAATAAACATGGGAGTGCAAATAACTCTTTGAGGTATACTGCTTTCCTTTCTTTGGGGTATATACCCAGGAGTGGAATTGCTGGATCATATGGTACCTCTTCCAAACTCTTCTCCATAGTGGTTATACTAATATACACTCCCACCAACAGTGGATGAAGGTTCCCTTTTCTCCACATCCTAGCCAGCATTTGTTATTGCCTGTCTGTCTTTTGGATAAGAGATATTTTATGTGGGGTGAGACGGTATCTCATTGTAGTTTTGATTTGCATTTCTCTGATGATCAATGATATTGAGCACCTTTTCATGCACCAGTTTGCCATTTGTGCGTCTTATTTTGAGAAATATCTATTTAGGTGTTTTGCTCATTTTTAATTGAATTCATCGATTTTTTTTTTTTCCTTTAGAGTTGGTTGAGCTCCTTACGTATTCTGGTTATTGATCTCTTGTCAGATGGATAGTTTGAAAATATTTTCTCTCATTCTGTGGGTTGTCTCTTCACTTTAATAGTTGTTTACATTGCTGTTCTGCTTTTTAACTTGATGTGTCTCATTTGTACATGTTTGCTTTGGCTGCTTGTTCTTGTAGAGTATTACTCAAGAAATCTTTGCCCAAAATGTCACGAGAGATTTTCCCGAAAGTTTTTCTGTAGTAGTTTCAGTTTGAAGTCTTAGATATAAGTCGTTAATTCATTTTGATTTGATATTTTCATATGCCAAGAGACAGGGGTCTAGTTTCATTCTTCTGCATATGGATATCCAGCTTTCTTAGCACCATTTATTGAAGAGATTCTTTTTCTGCAGTGTATATTCCTGGCATCTTTGTGGTAAATTAGTTCACTATAGTTGTATGGATTTTTTTCTGGGTTCTCTATTCTACTCCATTGGTCTCTGTGTGTCTGTTTTAATACCAGTACCATGCTTTTTTGGTTACTACAGCTTTGTAGTGTAATTTGAAGTCAGGTAATGTGATTCTTCCAGTTTTGTTCATTTTGCTCAGGACAGCTTTGGCTATTCTTGGTCTTTTGTGGATCCTTATACATTTCGGGATTGTTTTTCTATTTCTGTGAAGAATATCATTGGTATTTTGAAAGAGATTGCACTGAATTTGTAGATTGCTTTGGGTAATATGGATATTTTAACAATATTGATTCTTCCAATCCATGAACATGAAATGCCTTTCATTTTTGTGTGTGTCCTCCTAAATTTCTTTCATCAATGATTTATAGTTTTTATTGTCAAAATGATTCATTTCTTTGGTTAATTCCTAAGTATTTAATTTTATTTGTAGCTATTGTATAGATTAATTTTAGCTATTGTAAAGAAATTACTTTTTAAATTAATTTTTCAGATTGTTTGCTGTTGGCATATAGAAATGCTACTGATCATTGTATGCTGATTTTATATCCTGAAACTGAATCCTGAATCCTGAATTTGTTTATTAGTTTTAATAGTTTTTTTGTGGAGTATTTACTTTTTCCCAAATATAAGATCGTATCATCTGCAAACAAGGATAATTTGACTTTTTCC
>NW_012119744.1:342468-344870 GCF_000951035.1 Colobus angolensis palliatus | reverse complement strand
ATTTCTTGTAGGTTTGCCAATTCATTAATATATAGTTGCCCACAGTAGCCTGTAGTGATCCTTTGAATTTCTGCATATCAGTGGTAATATCTCCTTTATCATTTCTGATGTTATTTATTTGGGTATTTTCTCCTTTGTTCTTAGTCTGGCAAAAGGCTTCTTTATCTTTTATGAAAAAATGCCTTTGTTGAATTTATCTTTTGTATTGTTTTCTTTCTACCAATTTTATTGATTTCAACTCTGATCTTTATTACTTCTTTTCTTCTAGTAATTTTGGATTTGGTTTTCTCTAGCTTTTCTAATTCTTTAAGATGCATCATTAGTGCATTAGCCATAAGTGCATACCTTTTGAGTTATGCACTTATAGCTACAAACTTCCCTCTTAGTACTGATATCACTGTATCCCATAGGTTTTGGTATGTTTT
Organism: Colobus angolensis palliatus; assembly: GCF_000951035.1. Classification (NCBI taxonomy): domain Eukaryota; kingdom Metazoa; phylum Chordata; class Mammalia; order Primates; family Cercopithecidae; genus Colobus; species Colobus angolensis. The sequence continues at coordinate 344,445 of NW_012119744.1, read as the reverse complement.
GCTTCCATTATCATTTGTTTCAAGATGTATTTCAGTTTCCTTCTTAATTTTGTTATTACACACTGGTCATTCAGGAACATATTGTTTAATTTCTTTGTTCTTGTATAGTTTCCAACATTCCTCTTGTTATTTATTTCTAGTTTCATTCCATTGTGATCAGAGAAGACACTTCATATGATTTAATTTTTTGATGTTCCAACACTAGTTTTGTAACCTAACACATGATCTGTCCTTGGGAATAAACTACACACAGAGAAGAAGACTGTGTACTCTGCAGCTGTTGGTTGAAGTGTTCTGTTAATATCTATTAGGTCCATTTGGTCTATAGTGAAGCTGAGTCTGGTGTTTCTTTGTTGATTTTTTTGACTGGATGATGTGTCCAATGCTGAAAATTGGGTATTGAAGTCTTCAGCTATTATTGTACTGGGGTCTATCTCTCACTTTAGCTCTAATAATATTTGTTTTATATATATGGTGATGCAGTGTTCAGCGCATATATATGTTCAATTGATATATCTTCCTATTGAGCTGTCCCCTTTATTATTATATAATGACCTTCTTTGTCTTATTTTATGACTTTCATCTTGAAATCTATTTTGTTTGATATAACTACTCCTTCTCTTTTTCAGTTTCCGTTGGGATGTAACATCTTTTTCCATCCCTTTATTTTCAGTCTATTTGTGTCTTTATAGGTGAAGTGTGTCTCTTGTAGGCAAAAGATCATTGGGTCTTGTTTTTTATCCATTCAGCCACTCTATGTCCTTTAATTGGACAGTTTAGTCTATTTACATTCAATGTTATTGATAAGTAAGAACTTACTCCTGCTGTTTGTTATTTGTTTTCTGGTTGTTTTGTGGTCTTTTCTTCCTTCTTTCCTTCCTTCCTGTCTTTCTTTTAATAAATGTGATTTTTCTGATGGTATTTTTAAATTTATTACTTTTTATTTTTTGTGTATCCATTGTATGTCTTTTAATTTGAGGTTACCATAAGGCTTGCAATAATGTCTTATAACCCATTACTTTAAACGGATGACAACACTGATTGCATAGACATACAAACTAACAACAAATAGAACACTAATAAAAACTACATTTTAACTTCATGTCCCTGCTTTTTAACTTTTTATTGTTTCCATTTGTATCATACTATACTATGTCTTGAAAAATTGTGGTTATTATTTTTGATTGGTTTGTCTTCTAATCTTTCCACTTAAGATAAGACTAATTTACACATTGCAGTTATTGTGTCATAAGATTCTGTGTTTTTCTATGTATTTACTATTACCAGTGAATTTTGTATCTTCAGATGATTTCTTCCTATTAATCAATGTACTTTTCTTTTATATTACAAAACTCCCTTTAGCATGTCTTGTAGGACAGGTCTGGTGTAAATGAAATCCATACGCTTTTGTTTGTCTAGGAGAGTCTTTATTTCTCCTTCATATTTGAAAGATATTTTTTACCAGATATGCTATTATAGGTTAAAAGTTTTGTTTCCTTTAGCACCTTAAATACGTCATGCCACTTTCTCTTGGTATGTAAAGTTTCATTGAAAAGTCTGCTGCCAGACATATTAGAGCTTCATTGTATGTTATCTGTTTCTTTTCTCTTGCTATTTTTAGGATCCTTTCTTTATCCTTGGCTTTTGGGAGTTTGATTATTTTCTCAAGATAGCCTAGGTATCTTGAGACAATCTAGATTATTAACTAGATTGAGGAAAATCTGTGTGATTTTCTATTACCTTCTTGTAGTTTAAATATTGATATTTTTCACTAGGATTGGGAAGTTCTCTGTTATTATCCCTTTGAATAAACTTTCTACACCATCTCTTTACCTCCCCTTTAAGGAAAATAACTCTTAAATTTGCTCTTTTGGGTGATTTTCTAGATCTTTTAGGCATGCCTCATTCTTTTCTATTAGTTTTCCTTTTATTTCCTCTGACCATGTATTTTCAAATAGCCTGTCTTCAAGCTCACTA
>NW_012119744.1:339767-342418 GCF_000951035.1 Colobus angolensis palliatus | reverse complement strand
GGGGTTTTTATGCACTTCAGAAGGGAGGAAGTGTGTGCTTATTAGTTCATGGGCAGCCATGGGTGGACCTGGGAAAAGCACCATAAGTTCCCACTGTAGTCCACGAGAGTACCAGCCTGGCCTCCATGCTTCAGGCCTTCCCCAGCTTGAAGGTAGGACTTCACCAGGGACCCTCCCCTTTCTGCCCAAAAGCCTGTTTGCCTCCTACCAATTTTTATGGTGCCCAGGCTGTTAGTGCTAAGGGTCACCTGCAGGTCAATGCCAAGCTACCCTCAGTCCTCCCCTCAGCTTTACTCCCATGCTTATCAGCACCCAAAGTCTGGAGAGGTCTAAGCTGGCAGGAGGCTGGCATGTCAGTGCTGCCCTGAGCATGAGTACACCTGGCCACATTGTGACAGTGCCTAGGCTTGGCTTCAACTTTGTTCAAAGATCAGAGTGGGCACTGGGAGTGGGGAGAATCCAGACAGAGGGAACAGTCTCTTCCGAGCCTGAGAAGGCAGAGGGCCTTCCTGGGCCTCTAAGAGTGCAGAGATGCCTGGGTCCACAGCCATGGCTGGGTGGCTACAGCTGCATCTCAGAGGGTGGGGCTCCTGCCTGCTCCCAGCCCCCAAGAGCACAGGGATGCCCAGGTCTGTAGCCTCAACTGGGCGGCCACAGACACACCTGGGGAACATGAGGCTTTCGCCCTGACAACTCAGAAGGAGGCAAGACTTCCACCTGTTCCCAGCTACCACTAGCTCCTTGGAGTGCATGGCCCTGGCCATGCCTCCCACACTGCAGCCAGGGTCATGGCAGTGACCACTGTAGATGGGCTGCTGCTGCCATCATTAATTCTTTAAGTGTTTGGTAGAATTCAGTAGTGAAGTTGTCAAGTTCTGGGCTTTTTATTGCTGGAAGACTTTAAAATGGCTTCAATGTCATTCTTTTTTTTTGGTCTTTTCAAGTTTTGGACCTCTTCCTTCATGGTTTAATATTGGTAAATTGTATATGTCTAGGTATGTGTCCATTTCTTGTAGGTTTGCCAATTCATTAATATATAGTTGCCCACAGTAGCCTGTAGTGATCCTTTGAATTTCTGCATATCAGTGGTAATATCTCCTTTATCATTTCTGATGTTATTTATTTGGGTATTTTCTCCTTTGTTCTTAGTCTGGCAAAAGGCTTCTTTATCTTTTATGAAAAAATGCCTTTGTTGAATTTATCTTTTGTATTGTTTTCTTTCTACCAATTTTATTGATTTCAACTCTGATCTTTATTACTTCTTTTCTTCTAGTAATTTTGGATTTGGTTTTCTCTAGCTTTTCTAATTCTTTAAGATGCATCATTAGTGCATTAGCCATAAGTGCATACCTTTTGAGTTATGCACTTATAGCTACAAACTTCCCTCTTAGTACTGATATCACTGTATCCCATAGGTTTTGGTATGTTTTGCTTCCATTATCATTTGTTTCAAGATGTATTTCAGTTTCCTTCTTAATTTTGTTATTACACACTGGTCATTCAGGAACATATTGTTTAATTTCTTTGTTCTTGTATAGTTTCCAACATTCCTCTTGTTATTTATTTCTAGTTTCATTCCATTGTGATCAGAGAAGACACTTCATATGATTTAATTTTTTGATGTTCCAACACTAGTTTTGTAACCTAACACATGATCTGTCCTTGGGAATAAACTACACACAGAGAAGAAGACTGTGTACTCTGCAGCTGTTGGTTGAAGTGTTCTGTTAATATCTATTAGGTCCATTTGGTCTATAGTGAAGCTGAGTCTGGTGTTTCTTTGTTGATTTTTTTGACTGGATGATGTGTCCAATGCTGAAAATTGGGTATTGAAGTCTTCAGCTATTATTGTACTGGGGTCTATCTCTCACTTTAGCTCTAATAATATTTGTTTTATATATATGGTGATGCAGTGTTCAGCGCATATATATGTTCAATTGATATATCTTCCTATTGAGCTGTCCCCTTTATTATTATATAATGACCTTCTTTGTCTTATTTTATGACTTTCATCTTGAAATCTATTTTGTTTGATATAACTACTCCTTCTCTTTTTCAGTTTCCGTTGGGATGTAACATCTTTTTCCATCCCTTTATTTTCAGTCTATTTGTGTCTTTATAGGTGAAGTGTGTCTCTTGTAGGCAAAAGATCATTGGGTCTTGTTTTTTATCCATTCAGCCACTCTATGTCCTTTAATTGGACAGTTTAGTCTATTTACATTCAATGTTATTGATAAGTAAGAACTTACTCCTGCTGTTTGTTATTTGTTTTCTGGTTGTTTTGTGGTCTTTTCTTCCTTCTTTCCTTCCTTCCTGTCTTTCTTTTAATAAATGTGATTTTTCTGATGGTATTTTTAAATTTATTACTTTTTATTTTTTGTGTATCCATTGTATGTCTTTTAATTTGAGGTTACCATAAGGCTTGCAATAATGTCTTATAACCCATTACTTTAAACGGATGACAACACTGATTGCATAGACATACAAACTAACAACAAATAGAACACTAATAAAAACTACATTTTAACTTCATGTCCCTGCTTTTTAACTTTTTATTGTTTCCATTTGTATCATACTGTACTATGTCTTGAAAAATTGTGGTTATTATTTTTGATTGGTTTGTCTTCTAATCTTTCCACTTAAGATAAGAC
>NW_012119744.1:335192-337722 GCF_000951035.1 Colobus angolensis palliatus | reverse complement strand
AGTTCCCCAGATCCCAGGTGGGACCAGAGATGCCATCTAGGAGCCAGGGCCATGAGTCAGGAACCTTAGAAATCTACCTGGTACTCTATTCTACTGTAGCTGAGATTCCACCCAAACCAAAAGACAAAGTCCTTTCCACTCTTCCCTCTTCTTTTTCACAGGCAGAAAAGTCTTTCCCCATAACCATCACTGTCACAGGCCCACAGAAAGGGCCTCCAGTTTACTGTCAGTGCTCACTTAAGTCCCAAGGGCTCCTTAGTCAGCTTGCGGTATATGTTTCCAGGCCTGGGACTCATCTTTCAGGTCAGTGGGCTACATCCTAGCCCAGAGCAGGTCCATAAATTCCATTCAAGAACCAAGGCCTGGAATTGGGGACCCCCAAGAACGCACTTGGTGCTCTGCCCAATTGTGGCTGAGATGGTAGCTAAGCTGCAAGACTAATTTCCCTTCACTTTTACCTCTTCTTTCCTTAAACAAAAGGAGGCTCTCCTTGTAGCCACTATAGCTGGGAATATGCTAGATTACACTTGAAGGCAGCATGTCTCCCCTATGGCCCATAGCGTGTACTACTTGGCTATCGCTGCTCATTATTCAGGACCCAAGGGCTCTTTGTCAGCAGGTGATGAATCCTGTCAGGACTGAGTCCTTCCCTTCAAAGAAGTAGATTACCTTCTGGCACAGGGTATGTTTAGAAATGTCCTCTGGGAGCTAGGGCCAGGAATGGGGGGCCTCACAATTCTGCCCACTGACCAATCCTACTGTGGCTGAGCTAGCATCCAAGTTGCAAGACAAAGTCCACATTATGCTTTCTTCTCATCTTCTGAAACTGAAGGAAGAAGTCTCTTTTGGAGCTGCAAGCTACACTGCCTAGGTTTAGGGAAGGGTTGGTGCAAGTACTTCCTTAGTAACCCCAGCTGGTGTCTCATTAGGTTGCATGCCCCACCAAGTCTACTGGCTCCAAGCCCAGCACACCACTAGGACTGGCCTAGTGGTTGCAGTCCTGTGACCTAGACTACCTTTCAAGTTGATTTAAAACTCCAGAGCCCTTTATCACAGAGTGTTGAGGCTTGCCAGAACTCACGTTCTGACTCCTGAGATGGATGATTCCCCTCTGGCCAGTGCTAATCTCAAGGCTCCTTCTGTGGGCATCAGTTGAGTTCTGCCTGGTGTTGCTTTCCACTATGACAGGATATTGCAAAGTCCCACAGCACTGTGCTCCACCATCCCCAAGCATACAGATTCTCTGAACCACATGGTTGCTGCTGGGGAAAGGGGTAGAGTTGGCATCGGTCATTCAAATCTATCTTTTCTACCCTTTTCAGTGCCTTTTTCAGTGATTTGAAGTTAAAACCAGGCACTCTGATCACTCACCTAATTTTTGGTTCTTATGAAGGACTTGTTTGTGTAGATGTCTGTTAAACTCAGTGCTCCTGCAGACAGGACAATCAGTGGAAGCTTCTATTTGGCCATTTTGCTCTGCCCTGTGATCAGAAGTCCTTTCCACATATTTCTGATACCATAAATGGTTTTGCTATTTGTTTATATCATCCAAAAAGAACCGACCAAAGCTCACAAGTTGATATGGTTTGGCTGTGTCCCTATCCAAATCTCATCTCTAATTTTAGTTCCTATAGTCCCCATGTGCCATGGGAGGGACCAAGGGGGAGGTAATTTAATCCTGAGGGTGTTTATTCTCATGCTGTTCTCGTGATAGTGAGTTCTCATGAGATCTGATGGTTTTATAAGGAGCTTTTTCCCCTTTTGCTTGGCACTTACCCTTGATGCTGTCATGTGAGGAAGGCCATATTTGGTTCCCCTTCTGCCATGGCTGTAAGTTTGCTGAGGTCTCCTCAGCCATGCTGAACTGTGAGTCAATTAAACTTCTTTCCTTTATAAATTACCCAGTCTTAATATGTCTTTATGTCAGCATGAGAACAGACTAATATACAAGTACATTTTATTTTCTTTTGGGGTGAAGCAAGAATAGTCTTATTTCTTTCAAGCCCTAAATCTAATTTTTATGTTTCAAAAATTTACGCATTATTCCATAATTATTTCCTCAGATGGAATTAACTTGTGGAAGTCATTGCTTCTAGTAGTTTTCACACATCCAGAGAGAAATTTTGAAAATGTAGTGTTTAAATTCAGGTCCCAATGTGACTCTTCTTAATGCAAATTGAGTACGAATTTATTAGAAATCATTAGTGGGATAAATGTTTCCTATTATGTAAATCTGTGTCTTTAATCTGAAATGTAGAAAGCAAATTGCTTTCCAGAATATTTAATCTGTGATTCTGTAATTAGGTGAGCAGGTGGTTAATTACAGGTGCTGTTAGTGACTTGTCCCTCATCACAAGAACACAAGTAGCTAATTCAAAGTGTCCCAAGTCAGTCATAAGGGCAGTTGTGTTGGCTACACAATTTTTAAATACACATGTGTTAAGTGCCTAAATACATAAGTAGAACTGGGTATATGCTGTTGTTTTATAAATATCAAAGTTGACCTGTCACAAAGGATGCACATTTAAGA
>NW_012119744.1:322883-334385 GCF_000951035.1 Colobus angolensis palliatus | reverse complement strand
TAGCCTTGGTCCTAAAGAAAAGTTCATCAAGCTTAATATTATGGCCATATAAAAATGTGGGAAATTTCAAATGGGATCCATCAGGTAAAGATCATTTATCTGTGAAACCTCTTCCCCCTAAAAAAGTTTTATATTAAAATTTGGTAAGAGCCTAATTACCTTAGAAATATAACAGTAAAAGTGGACCTTACATAATTTTAATACAACAAAATGAGTTGTAATGATGCAATAATGAACCTGACTCTTGAAACCACACTTTGAAACTGGTATTTCGTGACTTTATAGTCAATTTCTATATATGCCCTTCCTCTGCCTACAATTTCATGCTTATATATTGTCTCCACCACAGATCAATGTCAGTGTTTTAGGAGGGATCCTAGTTCCCATGTGATGATGAGAGATTTGCTTTGATAGTCAATAATTGCAGTAGAAGACATAATTTGCCTGGCTTTTGACTCTTAAATCTATCTTCACTTTCAATACCAGAATATTTTATCATTTGGTTGTTTCCCAGCTCCTCATTAGATAGAGTGCAGATTTCTCAGCATAATTTATGAAGCCCTCCATGATCCAGCCTCATCTTGCATCATTTTCTCTTTCCCTTCTGTACCTCTGCCTTGTCATTACAGTAGTCAGCCATTTGCAATTTTCCCAACACACCACACTGATTTGCACCTTCCTCTTTTTGATTCCATCTGCCTAGAATAATTTTCTTCATATATTTCCTTCTTTGCCTGGCAAATGCAGATCACATCTCTAGTCCCTGCCTTCTGTTTTCCCAGAGCACCCTTTACCTACCACATAGCACGTGGTAATGAGCTTGTGTTAGTGAGAGTCCCTCTGCTAACGTATAGGTCTAATGGTCAAAGATTTTCCCCTTCAACTTGATTTCCCCATTCTTCACACAATGCCTACCCCATAGTAGATGCTGATTGTCTATTGAGTTGCATAGTATACCTTAGTCTGCACAATATATTTATTTATCCGTTCACCCATCTATATATTCATTCATTGATTTATTCATTCAAGCAAGTTTTTAATTTCACATTGTTTACCAAGGCCCTTGCTACTTGCTAAGATAGCATATTCTTGCAAGTGAAAACTGATTAGCTTAAAAGTTTTAAAATTCTCTGGCTTTGACAGTTTAAAAGTGATAAACTGAGCAAAGAACACTGAAAATGCATTTTGCCCACATCTGATTATTTACGTAGCAATGAAACTCTTAATAGGTTTTACAAGTATTCTAAAATTCAAGACCTGATTTATTAAGTTGGATTTGGGAGCTAATTCTCATACAGCTAATAACCTAAGGTGACAAATTGCCTTGTATGGAGAGAGATATCCAATATATCTAATAAGAAGACAGAAAGGAATAAACTGAAATTTCATGCCGCAACAATATTTGCTCTTCCCAGCCACATCGCCCCAAATACTACCTTCATTCTCCATTAACTTCAAGACAAGATAAAGATCTACATCTACATTTTGGTATATGCCACCAAAAAGGTTTTGTGTGCTTGTTTTCATCTGCCAAACTTAAAAAACAATCCACAGTGTTTTGTTTGCTTCCAAGAAAAGAAAAGAAATTTCAGGAAAATACAAAATTCAACATTATGCCATCATGTACCACAGGGAATACCTTTTGTTCTTTATCAAGATACTTTGCGAACTGTAGATTATTACAAAGTTTAACCCAGTAGTATTTTTAAAGGATTACTAGATGCAGGAATGAATTGAATCATCATAGAGTAGAGAATTAAGAGCAGTCACTTATTACCATCAATCCCAATCAGTCAATCTATTGCTGTCATCTAATGTTGGAGCTGTTTCTAAAGCAGATGCTGAGTTCAGGTTACCTCTACCATTTGAAAAATTTTTGTAGGCCAGCATATTTCCAAAAAATACACAAAATCAGCTGCTTTCTAGAAAAAGAAGATAGTAGTTTGACAAAATGGAGAAGTATTTTTCTTTATTTAGAAGCTTCAAAAGAGAGAAATAATGTAATAGTAAGCATTTGAGTACTAATATATTTTTTAAAAGGCGAACAAAAATTAGCCATTTTCACTGATATGGCAATATGACTGTGTCTATATTTGTTCTTATCTTTCTTATATATATTTAATGAAAGTTTTAAAACAAACACAAAAATAATTATAATTAGAAGACTAATTTAGTTTTACATATGCTCATTAATTTAATTTAAAAATATTTAATTGAGAACCTAGTCTCAATTAATTAAACCCAGAATATGATAATTGTCTTTTACATAAATTAGAAACTTTTTTTCAATAAAATGTCACTATTCCACATGTTGGCCGTGTAATGATTAAAAAATGAACATGGTTCCTGCCCTCAAGTTAATGAGCAAGGTAATGGCAGAAAATGGTTATATTATGTGAAGGAAACAGAGGAAGATAGTATGATAAAGAATGACTGCGTCAGCAGAGAGTCTCAGAGGCCCTATGTTAGACAGCATGGTTAGGAAAACCGCTGTGAGGAGGTAATATTTTAGTTGATATCTGAATGATGAGAAGGAGCCCTGTGAAAAGATGGGACAGGAAAGCTTACTGATGAGGACATAGCAAGACAATGGCCCTGAGTCAGGAAACAGCTTAATGTGGCAAAGAATGAGACAAAGATTTACCTTGCTAGGTATATTTGATAAGAAAAGAGAGTTCATCTGGGGTCAGTTCACATGGGGTCTTTAGGCCATAGTAAAGAGTAGGGATATGTTCAGAAAGCAATGAGAAGTCATATGGACCCATTAGCCAAGAGAACAACATGATGGTTGATTTGTTTGATTTTTTTGCACAGTCTCTTGGGTTCCATGTATACAATGGATTGCAAAGAGACAAGAAGGAAAACAGAAAGTCCAATGTTATTAGGAAAATAAAAGGCTGACTTTCAACTTTTGCTAAAGCTACACCAGCTAATTGTGAATTTTATCACTGAATGTTTAAGATGAAAATGACTTTAGAAGTTCTATTTTTCTTTGGTTTACAGATGAAGAAACTAAACCTCAGGGTATTAGGTAACACAGCTCAGTACTTGATCAAGCTGATTCGTAGCAATATTTGTTACCACTCTTAGTATAACTAGACTTCCAGCAGGCCTGAGCTTGCATGTCAGAGAAGACACTATGTTTCCCTAAGCCACTGAAGAAGTGGCACAGCAGAGTGGTGAAGGCATCCATGCTGAATGCAAACATCTTGATTTTCATACCCTTCACACCTTACTGGCTGTGCAACTGTGTGGAGATTACTTAACCTCATTGGGCCTCAGTTTCCCCATCTGTAAGTAGAGATAATTATGTCTACTTTATAGGGTTGATGTGAGAATTACATGAGTTAAAATTCATAAAGGACTAAGAACAGTACCAGGTAATTACTGTAAAATAGTTATTTAAAAAATAAAACAATAGGACACTGATACACAAATATTGTGAGCTTCAGGCGCCAAGAACCTGGGGACATAGGTATTTGAGAAGCTTCTGTACCTAGTGGAGCACTTGTGAGGGCATGTTCAGTAGTGGAAAAGATGAAGGTTGTACATTGCTCAAAGAAATTACTTGATGGTGATATTTCCAAGAGCATCTACTATTTGGCTTCTTAACCTAGAGCCATTTTTCTTCCTTTTCGTTTTTCTTATAGACCTCACAACAAAAGCTGAAATATCACATATATTCTATCCCAGACTTCATTTCTGGCTTTGGTTCTGTGATTCTAGAAAAGGCCTATGGGGAACATGTATGTGGGGCAGAGGGGGAGGAGGGATAAGTTTCTAATAAATGATAGGTTGGTGCAAATTTAATTGCATTTTTTTGCCATTGAAAGTAATACCTTTCTGAAAAATAAAAATAAAAAAAGAAATACTCCTGAGACAATTCCCTTTCCCCTCCATGATTTTGGATATTTTGATATGAGAAATTGATGGTTAGAATGGTGGCAACCAATTTATGACAGTAAAAGAAGTCTAAATGTATTATAGAGTATAGTAACAGTATGTAGAATTACTAGAGTTCTGCCATCATTGAGCTGCTGAATTATCCAAGTGCAGAACTACTTACATCAAGAGCTCTTTTTAAGTGTGATTTTAACATAAATTCCTCTTGTCTAGGTTTCTTGGACTGGTATTTTGTTACTTGCTGTAGAATCATCCTCTCTGCTATCATTCATTTTTCAACAAATATTAATTAGATCTGTCTTATGCCAGATCTCCTGCTTAGTTTTATGATACACGTAAAAGATATATAAACCCTGGTAGCATTTATGATTTTCTTATTCATTGTTTACTTCTATGATTTCTCCCTACCATACTGTAAATAATTTAGTTAGAAATTTTTTTTTTATTTATTTTCCCCCTCACACCTACACAACACTTGCTGAAGTTCTTTGGGTACCAAATAAACTTGATTAATGTTTGTTAAATTGTGTCAAATAGCATTGGATAATTGCATCTTCCTTTCCCCATCTCTCATAGCTATGGCTCCATATAACCTAAGATGATTAAACTTAGATGGAAAAACACATATTACATTAAGTATCAATTTACTCACCCTCAGCTAAAGTTCAGCCAAAAGAAAAGGAAATACAAAATGAGGCTTAAGCAGTCTCAGAATCAATGTAAATGAATGTATTACTCTAATTGAAAGACATTCTGGCTAGGAATTACACTTCAATCAAATGAAATATGGCTTTACAAAAATAGAAAATAAAAAAATAAACTTTATTTCAAATTTACATTATTGATAAACTTTTATTATTAATACTACTCATTACAGGATATTGGGGGAGGATGCCCTCATTTCATAAGTCTTTCAACATTATTACTAAAGAACTGTGACAGCTGTCTCTGAACCCTGCTTGAAGATATTATTTTTTTCATTTGCCTCCACTCAGCTGTTTCTCTTCTACTTCAAAGTGAGTGATCATAAGAGCACTTTCCAGAGGGAACTGGTCTTCTTGCAACTCCAAAGTGAAGAATACAGTAATGCAGGCTATAATATCATTTGATTATCACAATTTTTCAATCTTATTGAGGATCTGAATAAGTCAGAATCAAGCTCCTTATTCTATATTTTATTATACCATTATTCATCTTCTCTTATTTCCTCCAGCATCCAACTCCCCTGTCCCCGCCACCTCTATACCATACCTCATGAAATTATTCTCATATTTCATCAGGTGCAGAACACTGAGAAACTGTGGCTTTAGTCTAATGTCTGAAGTTTCTTAATGTCCTTTGGCTTCTTACATTGAGTCTGAAATGTAGACACTCATAACTTACTAGGCCTCAGCTCCTTCTAATATATTTCCTTTAGTTGTCCCTGAAATTCTTTTCACATTCCTCCTAATCTACTTTTATGTTTCACCTCCTAAAAAATGCCTTTCATTATTAAGTAGAATTTATGTGTTTCAAATTAAAATAAATGGCTTTCTCTTACATTCCATTCACATTTTAACTGTGGTCATACTCTTATGTATAAACTATAATTTATTTTTTAAATTTTTCTTATCTTATTTCTTGCCTCAAGTATTAACAGAATTGATTATATTTATTAATTATAGATTGATTTTAAAAATCAATAAAATATCTATTATCTGTCAGGTACCTGAAATGCAAATATGAATGTCAATGAACTGAACCCTGGCTCAGTGAGTTCTTCTAGTTGGAAAGAGAAATAAGCCAAGCAGACAAACCAGGTCTAGCTGTTTGTCAGACATGTAGTAAATATTTTATAAATGTTTAAAAAGGAAGTGAAGGAGTGAGAAAGCTCTAATGATTATATGCATTTGTTCATGGAGTCCCAGTGATTTTATCTATATTTGTTTTCTTAATGATCTCATCTAGTCTCATGGTTACAAATACTGTGTATAAACTGATGACTCTCCAATTAATATCTATACCATCATCTGCTCCTCTGAATTTCCCTGGACACCTGATTTCCACATGGACATCTCTTGAATAGCGTATATGCTTTATAAATTTAGCATTCCAAACCCAAATTCAGGAACCTATAATGCACACATTCTTTCCTATCTCAGTAAAAGATGACGCTGTCCTTCCAGCTGATCACAGGCCAAAATGTTTTCTTTCACATCCCATGTCAAATGCTTTAGAAAATACTATCAACTCCACCTTCAAGATGTATCCAGAATTTAATCTCTTCTTATTACTTTCACTGCTATTATCATGACCCAAGCATTCATGATCAATTGTCTAAACCCTAGATTACTGACATAGGATTCTAATTGTTCTAAGAGGTCTTCCTAATTCAACACTTGCCATATAAACTATTCATAACATAATCGACCAGAGTGATCTGCTGATGTAGAAATTAAACCATGTCATTTTCTGTATTCAACACCTTTCCATGTCCTCCCATCTCATGCAGAGAAAAACTTACATTCCTTACAATGGATTACAAGGTCCTTCTTGATATCTCTCCTCCTGCCTTTCATGTCTGCCCTCATGTGCTAGCTACCCTTTCACTCACTCCACTCAAGCCATACATGTCTCTTGGATGTTCCTCTGATATGGTAGGCACTCTCTCGTCTCAGGACCTTCACACTTGCTCATATCTAATCATGACATTCACTTATCAGTGCCACAAACTGCATTCCTAACCTACATCAGGACTTTGCTCAAATGTTATCTTTCAGTGCTGACCTCCCTAACCATTGCATTTAATATAATCTTTCCTTTATGTTAATGCTATAACCTTATTATCATCTAACATAGCTATTTGTATTTTTCAATTATTTCTTTTCAGGTTTTTTCTTTCCCCAGCTAGTATGTAAGTTCCAAAGCAATAATTTTTATCTGTTGGTTTGTTTGCTTTTTCTTCCAGTGCTAAATTTGTAGTATCTAGAATGTTTATAGGCATATAATGAGCTTTCAATAAATATTTGTTGAATGGATAAATGAACTGAATATATCTCTTCTAGAGAGAGTCAAGAGTAGTTTTATATAGGCAGTTACCTCTGAACTTAGTTTCATAAAAGAGGCCAAGGGATATGAGAAAGCCAAGAGACTTGAGAAAACTCAAAGACCTGGAGGCAATGTTCTGAGAGGCTTGTGGCCCATTAGCTCCATATGCCAACTCAACACTCAGACTCATGTCAAATCTGAGTTTTACCAGTTACTAGTATGGTAACTGATATCACGCAAGTTAGTTTAGCTTTCTAAAACTTATTTTCCTTAGTTGTAAAATGGAAATAGTAATACTACCTATCTCATAGGGATTTATCAGCAAATTCTCATAAGATAATACACAGAATGGTTATAATAAAGCCTAATATGTAGTCTGCACTCAACTATTAGTATCTATCATTTCTTTTATAATTATTATTACTAAATTAAATAATAAGAATAGTTTAACAGCATTGTTTAGGCAGCTCATAAGACAGTCAGTGGCTGCTAAAGCTTCCTCAACTGCAACTGCTGAAATTGGTTGGAATGGAGAATTCTTAGGGATGAATAACACAAGATGAGAGAACAAAGATTTATCAAAAAAAAAGAACCATTGAAAGGACCTTATAGGCTTAGCTAATGGTTTTAGACTTCATTCTGTAAAGTAGTGGTTTCTAAATTTCAGCATGCATCAGAATTGCCTAGGAGGCTTGTTATAACACTAATTACTGGGCTTCCTTTCTAAAGTTTCTGATTCAGTAGGTCTAACAAGTTCCAGCTATATCCATTATCTATGGTTGCCTAGATAATCATCCCAAAACATACTGACTTAAAATAATGAACAGTTATCTCACAGTTGTTGTGGGTCAAGAATCCAGCTGCAAATTGCAATCAAGGTGTCAGCTAGGGATATGGCCTCATTTGAAGGTTTGACTGGAGGAGGATTTACTTTCAAATCACTCATGAGGTTATTGACATGGTTCAGTTACTCACAGTTATTGAGCTGAGAGCCTCAGTTATTTACTGGCTGTTAGCTGAAGATTTCCTCAAGTCTTCATCAGGTAGCTTCTCAATAGAGCAACTCACAACATGGCAGCTGGCATCCATCAGAGTGAGCAAGCAAAAGAGTCAGAGATAGCCCCCAAAGTAAAACCCACAGAAATTTGGTAGCTTAATCTTGGAAGTCACATCCTTTTATATCTGTCACATTCTATTTGGTGGAAGCAAGTCAATAAATCCAGACCACACTCAGTGGGAAGGGGTTCAATAAGGTGTAAATACCAGGAATCAGGAACCATTGATGGCCAAGGTGGTGGTTGTGGTGCTGGCTTGGGAACTATAATCTGAGAATTATATGCTATAAAAAATTTTAAGCAACTGTGTAACATGGATGGTTCTAACATGGACTGCTACTGAAAATCAAGGTGAGAATAGTTAAGAAGCTCTTGCCTAATGACTTTTATATTTAGATAATTCAATTATTTTATGTTTACAAAATTAATACTCTTTTTAATCAATATTTTAAACAAGTATACCTTCAATTTTGTATATAAACAGAACTGTGTGGAGCTAAATTCCATTAAGGGTTTCAGTATGATATTGTCCCTTTGTTTACAATTAAGCATGCATTTAGACAGAGAGAAGTGCAGCCTAGAGTAACAAGAAATATATTTTAGACTTCACCACTAACTACATTTCATTCTGTAGGCAACTGGCGGTTCTAAATACGTAAGTACAAACATTCAAACGCCTCTCTCTCTTTCTCTCTGTCTAAAAGCTTAGACCACCTAGCAAGTTAATAATGTGGTTAAGGAAATAATAGCTTAAAGTTGCCAGGAGAATCAACATAAAAAATAAAGCAACATTTTATTAAATGAGTGAAAATAATTTTAATTTAAAGGTAGAAGTAAATGATTTTAAAAGTGAGGGAAATTGTTTAAAATAGACTCAGACATTATTTTCATGGAATTATTATCTTTTTTGCATGGGAGTACATGGTGCTTTAATTATATTTCTCAAAAGCTTGCCAGTCCAGTTGAGACTCTGTATCAAGAAGCTGTCGTCTTAGCAGAAAGGCAGCCTGCTTGACCCCATCACCATTCCCACACAGACTGTGGGAGCTGGGGACATCTAGTTTCAACAGCCGGTTTCATATTCTTTGCCACAGCAGCAGGAGGCAGCTTAGCCTTCCCAGCTGTGAGGATTCTGTTCCCTTCGCCTGCTTATTTGTCTGAGTCAATTTACTTGCCTCAACCTGCTCTTACCTCCTGGTTATTGATTTTGGCTGACATTTAATTCAACATGTTATCAATTCTCTTAATCATCTCAAAGAGAGAGAAGGAAGCAGAGATGCCATAACCACTACCTATCACATCAGCCCAAGACAGCTTCAGGTCATCCATTCCCCAGATAGAAGCTCAAGTTGAAATGTGTGTTTTCCTTACTACTACTTTAGCCACAACACCACCAATGGAAATGTTAGTTCAGACATCCAAAAGTATGTAAAATAGCTGATTCTTTACTTTAATTGGGCAGCTTTTTTCTACTTCTATTACAACCAGGTACCCCTTTTCCTATACAACCATGGGATAAATGATTTGCTCTGCAAATTACAAATGGACATAATTTTGGAAAGGTTAAATGCTACTCAGAAAACCTTCAAGTAAAGCCATTCAAATTATATGAAAAAAAAATTAAGGCACAGAAAAGCTATATTTTCAGTTTGGTCTTGCAAATGCTAATCAGTTCAGATAGGAGATCATAGATATAATAAATTGCTTGGAAGTGACCCAAAGTCCAGGTGAAAAGGATGGGCAGGTAGGTGCCAGTCACCAAGATTTTCTAGGGATAGTTTAAGAAGCTGGTTGAATTGTAAATACTGTACAACCCTTTCAAGGTAGAATCCCTAGGTTTTGCAGTAACTACATAAAGAGTAATTAAGCAACCTATACTTCATACAGAAGTATCTTGCATTCATTCTATGAGAGAAACCCACTGATCCTTTGTATAATTATCTTTTTAAAATTTGCATGTTGCATTCAGAGTAGGTCCTTCAGGTATTGCATTATTTGAACTATTTCTAGTTTCAACCATGGCTTTCTTTTAAGTTTTATGTTAGTATTTTTAAGTGCCTGAGATGAGGCTGCTCCTCCTTAAAAATTCCCTGCCCCTCTTAATTAGCATTTGCAAAATGTTCCCTCTAGTGAGATCTTTGAAGGTGAGGTATTGTCTAATTCAGCTTTGTATCTCTAGTATTTTTTCCCAAGGTGAAAGGAGTCACCCTTCTCTTCCTCTGTTCGCATAACTGCTTTTTTGATCATAACTACTTGTCCACATGTGTATTTGTCATCGCAAACTAAGCTGAGGACTGCCTGTGGGTAGGACCTGGCTCCCATTTATCTTTTTTCCGCCTACACCTAGCACAGTGCTGGCACATGGCAGGCACTGAATATATTTGCTGAATGAAGGGAGAGGGGAAAACCAAAAGAAAAACAGGACAAATCAAACAATATTGCTACTCTTTTTTGTCAAGTTAGAAAAAAAAAAGCTTACAAGGGGGATAATTTAATGATTAAAAACATGTAGAATCAGCGGCAAGCAGATGTAATCACATATCCAGACATTGAAGTGATTTCATGAAGAATTTGAATAAATGAATGTATTACTTTGTAACTTGCAAATTTCAGGTTAGCATAAGATTCATCTCTGAGCAGGGTCTTGATATTAAAGGTAAGAAGGCAAGCATTAGCACCAGACTAGAAGCCCATGTAGGTATGTTTACTGTCAGTAGAGATAAGCACTCATAAGAGTCCACCAGGCAAGGGACAATTAAGATATGTATTCTATTAGATAGGGACTAATTGAGCACTTCTGGTGGGCCAGTTAGAAGACAGTGAGATGAATGAGACAGGGTCCCTGAACTCTGGAAACCTCAATTTAAGGGGGAGGCATAGCAGTTACACGATTATAATTAGATAATTTTCCATTGTCTGTTTTCTCTATTAGTTTCAAAGCTCTTTAAGGGCTGGAGTTTTCTATTCTTGGCAGCTAGCACAGTGCCTGGCACATATTAAACATCTCACAGATCCTAATGGGAAGAACAAATCATTCTATACCTAATGGAGAGTGTACATTCTCCTCTTTCTATGCCCCTTCCCTCCTCCCGCAGACCTTTATCTTGCCTGGACGCTTCACACAGTCTCCTTACTCCTCACTCCAAATCTCTTCCAGCCAGCGTTCTTTCACACTGCCACCAGGAGGACCTTTCCAAAACTAAACCTGATCCCGTTTAAAATCCTTAATCTCATCCTCAACAATAAACAGTGGTTTTTCATTTTGACAACACAGATCCTTTTGAAAATCTATTAAAATGCTTTGAACATTCTCCCCCACTTAAAATGCATCTACAATGCAAGACTTTGTGCCCAATTTCTAGGTATTTATGGTCAGCTCGATAGAGGTTCAAGTACCCTAAATTAAGAATCTCAGGATAAAGTCCAAAGTATGTAGGACACAAGATATCTGTCATTTCTGTGTCTTCCTTGGGAACTACCTTCTCCCACAGCAGCCATCCTCCCCAACCTCACTTTA
>NW_012119744.1:283980-322138 GCF_000951035.1 Colobus angolensis palliatus | reverse complement strand
CCGGGAGGCGGAGCTTGCAGTGAGCTGAGATCCAGCCACTGCGCTCCAGGCTGGGCGACAGAGCGAGACTCTGTCTCAAAAAAAAATCAAAAAAAAATAAAAATAAATAAATAAATAAAAACTTTACCTGAAAACATACTTGTTAAAATGAATGGAATTCAAATGCAGCATTATAATAGAAATACTAACAAATTGTTGAAACAATACTTATGATAGATGCCATTTACTGAGCACTAACTTCTCTTACCATTGTACTCAGAATTTTACAGTATATTATCACTAAGATTCACAACATTTCAGCAAGGCAGGTGTTACTTCCCACCATTAAGAATGAGGGAAGCAGACCTTCTGTTTAATTTTTTGATACCAGGGAAGCTTTCTATGCAATCTCAATACAGAAGAGGGAAGACTACTTAGAAGAGCTGATCTGTGAGTGAGTATGACAAAAACCAGTTGCAGCAGGTTTGTAGCTCCAAGAAAGCATGCAGTGTGATAGAGGTATGTCATCTAGGGAAGACCACATGGCCTTTTAGAAGGATCCCCACATGAATAGAACTTTAGTTGGTCACATTCTCTCACTCTGAGCTTTGTACATTTAAGAGTTTGAATATTAGTGCTTTCGAGAATCATCAGTCTCTAGAAGATTGATTCAATTTAAATAAATTAACAAGAAACCAATGTATAAAATGTAGAATGATACTTTATAAATTCATAATCTATTCACTGATAGGTACATTCACTCCTTGTTGTCAAAACTATATAAAAAGTTGCATCATAATTAAAAGGTGGCTAGGAACACACAGAATTGGAGCGTAGGGGTTAATGAGACTTAATTTTCCAACAAATATTGAGTGCATCCATCCGCCACTCACTGTTGTAGGCACTGAGGAAATCAGCAATGAAAGAGAAAAAACAAGGTCCTGTTCTCACAAATATTAAATACCAGGATTGTATCATTAGGTCTGGTAGCTGTATCCTTCCATCTTCATTATAGAAACAACTTAATTATATGCTAATTGTGATTACAAGGCACTCTCTTTTGAGCAGTACAATGGGGTCTCAGTCAATGTTTGCTCCCTAGCTTTCTCTTTTCTGTCAGTGCTCCATCACTGATCTTTTTTTAATCTGCTAAAGATTTAAGAAAAATTTTGGTGATGTTCAAGTTAACAATTAGATTATACAAATCTTAATCTGATGACATTTTGTTCCTTTAAGAATATTTTGTACGTCTTTGTTCTGCTGTATGTTTATTTAGAGTTTGACTGTCACAGAGCAGGAGGCCGTACTTCTCTCTTCCCAAGTTCTTGGGCATTTATTGCTCATCCCATGCATCACTTATAGAGAGCAGCTAGGGTAGAAGTATGTATGCTTCTCTGTTTGCAAATTGTATAGATAATTGTGTTTGTAGCCTATAGTATAGAGAGAAGTGGTCTAAAAATGAGGCTTGAAGCCTAACCAGAAGGATTTTGAGAAGCACTATAAAGAATATGAACTTTATTCTGTATTATATATGGTAGAAAGTCCTTGAAGGTTTTAGAACAAAAGGTGACATAATTAGATATGTGTATTAAAAGGAACAAATTTCAGGGCAAAAACTCAGATATACATGAAAAAATATGTCTCTTCCTGAAGCTAATCCTAATTTCTATTTCATGCCTCCATTCCTCTAATTTATACAGTGTATGTAGTCTCAATTGATTTAGAATTTTTCAGTGCTTTGTCCTGGATTTTCTCACCAAACATCTAAATTTAGAGATTTGGGTTTTTCCATTTTTGTTTTGGTTTCTTTCTCACGCCAATTCTAAATAATGTCTTTCAGGGTAAGAGAATAATACACTTTCCCCAGATATATTTGGGGGTGTAAGAGCAGAAAGGCCATGTGCTACATTCCTGAAAAGAGTCCAGAAAAATAACCAGACCTCAGAGTTCTCCTGTCCTCCAGCAAGGTGCAGAAGCTGTACCACAGAAATAGCTGATTAGCCTGTATTAGAGCTCAATAGAAGGCCTAAGCCAACATCACAGAGCCCTTAGTTGCTAGTGTAAGGGGCAGGGGGACTAGCCTTGGGGTGGTTCATGTTTTTAGGCAGCCTCAATGAGTTTCCTACAGCAATGGAATTTTTTCCTATGTGCCCAGGAACAAATAAATCTCTAAAAGGAAGTTTTATTTAGAGTGACCTTGTATTGCAGAATGAGAAACAATGGATGATCTCCTCATACTGGGAGATTATTTAAGTCTCTGGAATTTCGATGCAGAACAGAGACTCTTATTAGAAATTAAGTTTTAGAAAAGAAATTTACACATTGTTCTTACCTAACTATGTAACCTGAAATTCTGAGCTGGTGCATAGTTTAGAATCTAATAAATTATAAGAGCCAATGCCTACCAAGGAAAGTTACTTAATCAATAGAAAGGTAAGTATATTACCAAGTAGGCGAGAACAGGGAAAATGCTGGGTTCAATTTCATCAGCTAAAAAGCAGTTTGGAGATAATGTGACTCTAGCTACCTGAATAACTAAATGTGGAATTAAAAGCAGAATTCTGGCATGGGAAAACAAAATCTATCAAAAAGCAACAAATAAAGTTAATTAACTAGTTAATGTAAGAGCATACTAATTACCTGGATATTTACTAAGTACCCGAGTATGACATTGATGGAGAACTAAAGGTTGCTTTAAAGGACAAAGATTCTCCAATAAACTAATGTTTTCAAAAACTAGTCTCCATTAAACACCCCACATAATTTGCAGTAGCATTTATCCACACCAGTCCAACCAGATCTTCTTCTTATGGCTTATAGTGGATATGAGCCATAATTTTAAATTAATTCAAATTAACTTAAAATTTAATTTTAATGTAAATCAATTGCAAACTAAAATTTCAGTTTTTGCAAGATGTGATTTCATAGTTTCTGTAAGAAATGTTGTAGAATTACTCATATCATACCACATTGTTGACAGAATACCATTTTGTCCCTTTTAATTTTTGGTTGGAAAAATCAGCCAACCAAATTGGTTGGTAATTCAGTCTGCGGTTCTAAGAATTGATGTAAAGTTAAATTACAAACACAATTTTTAAATAAAATTAAATATATCATAATTTTTTTTACTAACATCTCAATTTAACTTATTTTTATTTTTCTATTCTTGCTTTATAATATTTACCATAAAAATTTGGTGTGTTTTAAAGGGATTTACCTTCACTTTCAGTTTCTTTTTCCAATAACGTAATGGATATCTGCTGTTCTAAATAAAGCAGGTGAAAGTTTATGTACGGATAAAAGATAGTTCCTCTATAGCCATTCTGCCTGGGAAACAGATATACCTTAAAAAGAGAGTAAATGATTGAAGAGAGAGAAACTATATCACATTGACAGATGGATTGGAAAACAAATGCCCACTTGTTATAAATTCTGATTATGCAGTTTTACAACTGACTACTGAAAATGTAGTTTATTTTGAAATATGTAGCCCACATCTAGCAAGTATGTAGGTCTTCACAGTATGCATGCTGTGCTCAGTATAACTTCATATTAGAGTTTACTTATCTATTTTTTTGCCAATTTTCTTACTTATTTTAAATTTGTCTGACAGTGCTGCAAGCTATTTCAGAACACTTTAGTTACAATGAGTAACCAATGTGTTAATGATATAAATTAAATAATATTTAATGATATAAATTAAACTAATTATAAATTATAATTAAATTATATGATTATCATAATTAAATCATCATATAATTATAAATTATAATTAAATTATCGTTTAATTATAAATTAAATGACATAAATTAAATAAATTAAATACCATAGGTATTGAGAATCTTACGAAAAGTACAGATTGAATCTGGTGAAGGTAATAGTTTTGACCTTAAATGTAAACAAGATCTTCTGAGGAAAAACTAAAGAATAATATTCTATAACTATTGGTTCCCAATTTAAGTGCTCAGGAATATTCAACCATTTCTAATGTTTTAATGCCCATGGACTTTTTTCCTGGCAACTGTGGCCCGATAGAGGATAGTTTATAGCTTGACCTTGAATTAGACTATCGAGCTTGACCTTGAATTAGACTAAATAATCTCTATTTAGTCTTAACAGCCTTGAGGTCCTTGGCTAGCTAAGTGCAGAAAAATAGAGTCAGCTAGAAGGCTCTCTGGAGCACTCTTGGAACCTAACAATTCTACCAGGAAAGTCAGATTGAGAAAACCATTCAGGCTTTAGGAAGCACTAGTAGTTCTAAGTACAATTAATGAAGGGAAATTGACCCTAAGGAGAAGTTTTGGATAGATTTTCTTTACTCCTGCTCTCAAGGGACCCCTGAATGCTAAAATGTCATGAACACTTTACTAGCAATTTAGACTGAATTGATTTGAGACACTCAGAAGTAATTTTCCAAATTTTTATGATAAGGCCAAGTCTGAGACTTTTTCCTTGAACCATTTCAGTTCAAGCATATGTTGAAAATAAAGCATTTGCTTAAAAGCCTAGATCTAGACTGTTTGAATGATGTGGATTCTCAACAGCATACTCCTTGCTTTCATACGAGGTATTCTTTTTCTTTATGGCACACAACTAGTATTTCATCACTTTCAAAAGCCTTCTTGGCCCTTGCTATTTCTCCGGCATTCACTCTATTATTTTCAGCCTTCCTTCTAGAATAGGCCTATCTGTCCCTTTTTGTTTTTCACAGCAGCACTATATATTCTGTCACCCACAGATGCTTTGTTAAACTCCTATCACAGTTAAGGAATTAAGGTAGAATACAAATATACAGAACCACCACATTTCCCCAGAAAAGAAAGCATGAGGTCTATAGAAGTGTTAAAACATGTAAACAATTCACTCTGATATATAGAAAAAGTGTTCTCTGCCATCAAACTGCACAGGTAAAGTTGTATGGTATTGGAGAAGAAGAAGATATGACTTCTAGTTGTAAAGGAATCATAGTAAGTCTTTGTTGATGAGATGGCGTTGGAGTAAGAGCTTGAAAGGTAAGTAGAGATGAGGAATTCAGATATAGAATTAGAGCATGTTAGTAGCGCGTAGTTCAATTTTGCTTGAAGGTAGATGAACTCAAGGTAGAGAGTTTGTGTAAGGTGACAGAAAAAGTGCTATCAATTAGTGCTGTCTAACTGAAATATAATGTAAGCTACATACATAATTTGCAATCTTCTAGTAGCCATAATAAAAGTAAAAAAAAGGTATTTTAAAATTTAGTAATTGTAACTCTAATAATATGTTCATTCTAAAAAAATATTTTATTTAACCCAATATATGTAAAATATTAACATTTTCACATGTAATCGGTTTAAAATGTATTAGGAAGATACTTCCATTCTCTTTTTCATAATGTCTTTGAATTCCAGTGTGTATTTTACACTTACAGCACACCTCAATTTAGACTAGCTGCTTTTCGAATGCTCAATAGCCACATGTGGCTAATGACTTCCATGTTAGCCAG
This sequence comes from Colobus angolensis palliatus, assembly GCF_000951035.1. Taxonomy (NCBI): domain Eukaryota; kingdom Metazoa; phylum Chordata; class Mammalia; order Primates; family Cercopithecidae; genus Colobus; species Colobus angolensis. The sequence goes on along the minus strand of NW_012119744.1, from coordinate 316,677 downwards.
CATAGTTGTTGAACTTATATGGATTTTAGTTGATAAGAACAAGAAAAGAAGAAAATGAAGAAAATTAGAAGATGGTTGTCTTTTTACTCAACATGTATATGTGATATGATCTGAGTTGAGAAACATGTGCCACCAAAAATGGCCTGGCCAACTTCCATGCCCTTGTTCGTGATAGCTATTCTGATTGCCAGTCAGGTATCCAGAGCTCCTACCCATAATTCATTTGCTATGGAGTAAGGTAGCTCAAACTTCTAGTTCTATAAAGGTGCATGTGATTTATCTTAGTCTCTTCCCTTAGGCATAATTGTTGATTCCGTTATGATCCATACAATTAGAGGAGACATTTTCTGGGATGTATAAGAAAGAAACCCCCTCTCCCTATTGAGAAAACAACCTGAGGTGACTCAGCCTCATTCCCTGTCTTCCCCTAGATGTGAAGAAAGGAATTTTAGGCAGTCATCTTGCAACTACTTAGCATAAAGAAAGAATAGAGTCAAAATAAAGCCCTTTATTACTCCAATAAACTACACAATCTAACTAACCTTATATCCTGTGGAAGATGTTGCTACCCAATATCAATTTTTTTCTTCCTCAGTAATGCAGCTTGATGTTTGATTCTACATTGCCACACAAAATAAGTCCCGCATTTCCCAACCTCCTTTGCAGTAAGGTATGGCCATGTTACTACTTCTAGCCAGTGACATGCAGAGGAATTATTACATATGTCTTCCTGGAAGTATGGTAACTCAGGACTAGTGCAATAGCAGCTTTCTTGACCATGGTGTGACTCTGCAGTTGGAGTTTGTCTTTTGAGGATAGTGGAGCAGTAAGATTGGAGCCTGTGTTCTTAATAAGATCATGGGGGAATATCATATGAGCTTTGACCACTTATCCCCCACATTTCTTTTATACGAGAGGAATAAATATCTATTTGTCTACAACCACTGTAGAAACTGTATACTTTGGTCTTTTATATTATAGAAAAACCAAACCTAATTATGTCTACTTCTGGTAGTATAGCAGTGACTAATATGGACGAGATCCCTGCTATCAGGAGACATCTTTCCTAGTGGAGGGAAAGAGTGATAATAAAGAAATAAACAAGCAAAAGAGAGACTTCTTGTTAGAGACAGAAGCAATAAGAGGGACTACTTTGTGCAGTCAGGGGAGGCCTTTTTGAGAAGCAGACGTTAGAGACATGGCCTGAGGACAACAAGGAGCCTATCACAGGAAGATTTGATCCAGGCACTCTGGGCTGAGAGAGCAGACAGAACAAAATGGCTGAAATGGAAAGAAAGAATGCTGGTATGTCTGGAATACACTGAGTGACAAAGGTTGGTAAATAGACAGGAGCTATAGGCAGGGCCTGGATCAGTCAGGGCACTTTAGGCCAGGAGAGCTTTGTGTTTTTTTTGCTTTGGTTTTGGTTTTGGTTTTGGTTTTGAGATGAAGTCTTACTCTGTCGCCCAGGCTAGAGTATAGTGGCATGATGTCAGCTCACTACAACCTCTGCCTTCCGGGTTCAAGTGATTCTCCTACCTCAACGTCCCAAGTAGCTGGGAGTATGGGCATGTGCCACCACATCTGGCTAATTTTTGTATTTTTAGCAGAGATGGGGTTTCACCATGTTGGCCAGGCTAGTCTCGAACTCCTGACCTCAGGTGATCCACCCACCTCAGCCTCCCAAAGTCCTGGGATTACAGGTGTGAGCCACCGCACCCAGCCAAGCCAGGAGAGTTATTTGAATTCTTCTCTAGAGAACTTTGAAGCCACTGACTTTTCTTTTTTAAGCAAAAGACTAAGTGGTCTGATTTGTGTATTCATTTTTATTTACTTCTGAATTTATATCTTTGTGTATCACTCAGTGGATAAGACAGGTGTAAGAAAATTATTTCCAGTAGTCTAAATGAGAAAGATTGGTAACTTGGAGTAAGATGAGAGTGATGGAGATGAAGATGGATATGTGCGTTTTTACACAAAGCATTGGGTAAATGGGAAGGATATTATAATAGTCAATTAACCTTGTAGCATTGATTTTTTTTTATCTTATTATAAGTCATTGCCACTCTTTGTCTTTGTCCAGCAGAAAGCAGGACCTAGAGGGAAAGGAAGAATGATGGATAAATAGTGACAGGTGGATAAAAAAGGTCAGAGAATATGATTGTTTGAGAAAACTCACGGAACCTAAAACACAGTCTGAAGATGCTGAGCAAATGACACAATGATGGGAGCACCCCAAAGGGTTTTATGACTGGGTAGGAAAAGGACAAAGCAGAAAGTAATGGAGAACATGCAAGAATGGGAATTTGTTCACTTCAAAATCTTATCCAAGCTCTTCATATAGAAAAATACTTTAGCTAATAGGATGGAAGTTTGAAGAAAGGGATCTTCCATCACTTGCTGTAAAGTAGTAAAACTCTCATTGTTTTAAAGGAAATTACTTATGTACTTTTATTTATTTTTCTTTTTTTAAGATAATTTTTAAAAAATAATTTCAACTTTCATTTTAGATTCAGGGATACTTGTGCAGGCTTGTTACCTGGGGATATTACATGCTGCTGTGGTTTGGAGAATGATTGATCCTGTCTCCCAGGTACTAAGCATAGTACCCAATAGTTGATTTTTCAACACTTGCATCCCTCTCTTCCTCTTCCCTCTAGTAGTTCCCATTGTCTATTATTGCCATTTATGTTCCTGAGTACCCAATGTTTAGTTCCCACTTATGAGTGAAAACCTGCAATATTTGGTTCCCTGTTCCTGCATGAATTTGCTTGGGATAATGGCCTTCAGCTGCATTCATATTGCTGCAAAGACCACGATTTCATTTCTTTTTGTGGCAGCATAGTATTCCATGGTGTATACATATGACATTTTTAATACAATCCACTGTTGATGGGACCTGGGTTGATTCCATGTCTTTGTTATTGTAAAGAGTGTTGTGAGGCACATATTAGTTCATGTGTCTTTTTGGTAGAACAATTTATTTTCCTTTGGGTATTACTCCACAGTGGGATTACTGGGTCAAATGGTTGTTCTGTTTTAAGTTCTCAGAGAAATCTGAAAACTGCTTTCCATAGTAATTGAACTAATTTACATTCCCACCACAGCGTACAAGCATTCTCTTTTCTCCATACCCTCACCAACATCTGTTGTTTCTTGACTTTTTAATAATAGCTATCCTGACTGATGTCAGATATCTCATTGTGATTTTGATTTGCAACTCTCTGTTGATAAGTAATGTGGAGAATTTCTCACTTTGTTAACCACTTGTGTGTCATGTCTTCTTTTGAAAAGTGTCTATTTATGTCTTTTGCCCTTTTCTTAAAGTACTTGCTTTTGCTTGTTGAATTAAGATCCTTATAGATTCTCTTGTAAATTTGTTTGAGTTCTTTGTAGGTTCTGGATATTAGCCCTTTGTCAGATGAGTAGATTGCAAAAATTTTCTCCCATTCTGTAGGTTGCCTGTTCACTCTGATGGTAGTTTCTTTTGCTGTGCAGAAGCTCTTTAGTTTAATTAGATCCCATTTGTCAATTTTGGCTTTTGCTGCCGTTGCTTTTGGTGTTTTAGACATGAAGTCCTTGCCCATGCCTATGTCCTGAATGGTACTACCTACACAAGAAAAAAAACAAACAACCCCATCAAAAGGTGGGCAAAGGATATGAATGGACATTTCTCAAAAGAAGACATTCATACAGCCAACAGATACATGAAAAAATGCTCATCATCACTGGCCATCAGAGAAATGCAAATCAAAACCACAATGAGACACCATCTCACACCAGTTAGAATGGCAATCATTCAAAAGTCAGGAAACAACAGGTGCTGGAGAGGATGTGGAGAAATACGAACACTTTTACACTGTTGGTGGGACTGTAAACTAGTTCAACCATTATGGAAAACAGTATGGCGATTCCTCAAGGATCTAGAACTAGATGTACCATATGACCCAGCCATCCCATTACTGGGTATATACCCAAAGGATTATAAATCATGCTGCTATAAAGACACAGGCACACGTATGTTTATTGCGGCACTATTCACAATAGCAAAGACTTGGAATCAACCCAAATGTCCATCAGTGACAGACTGGATTAAGAAAATGTGGCACATATACACCATGGAATACTATGCAGCCATAAAAAAGGATGAGTTTGTGTCCTTTGTAGGGACATGGATGCAGCTGGAAACCATCATTCTTAGCAAACTATCACAAGAACAGAAAACCAAACACCGCATGTTCTCACTCATAGATGGGAACTGAACAATGAGATCACTTGGACTCGGGAAGGGGAACATCACACACCGGGGCCTATCATGGGGAGGGGAGAGGGGGGAGGGATTGCATTGGGAGTTATACCTGATGTAAATGACGAGTTGATGGGTGCTGACGAGTTGATGGGTGCAGCACACCAACATGGCACAAGTATACATATGTAACAAACCTGCACGTTATGCACATGTACCCTAGAACTTAAAGTATAATAATAATAATAATAAAAAAGATCCTTATAGATTCTCAATGTTAGACCTTTGTCACATGCATAGTTTGTGAGTATTTTGTTTCCATTCTGCAGGTTGTCTGTTTACACTGTTGATAGTTTCTATTGCTGTGCAGAAGCTCTTTAATTTAATTAGAACTCATTTGTCAGTTTTTGGGGGTTTTTTGTTGCAATCATTTTTGAGGACTTTGTCATAAATTCTTTCCCAAGGCTGATGTCCAGAATTAACTCAATATGTATTAAACACTTAAATGTAAGAGCTCAAACTATAAGAATTCTAGAAGAATTTAGGTCTTACATGTAAGTGTTTAACCCATCTTGAGTCGATTTTTTGTATATGGTGAAAGGTACTGATCCAGTTTCATTCTTCTGCATATGGCTAGCAAGTCATCCCAACACTATTTATTGAATAGGGAGTCCTTTTCTCATTGCTTATTTTTGTCAACTTTGTTGAAAATCAGATGGCCATAGGTGTGCAGCTTTATTTCTGGGTTCTCTATTTTGTTCCATTGGTATATATGTCTGCTTCTGTACAAGTGCCATGCTGTTTTGGTTACTGTAGCCTTATAGTAGTGTGAAGTTAGGTAATGTTATGCCTCCGGCTTTGTTCTTTTTCCTTAGGATTGCTTTGGGTATTCAGGCTCTTCTTTGGTTCCATATGACTTTTTAAATATTTTTTCATATGACTTTTTAAATATTTTTTCTAGTTCTTTGAAAAACTATATTGGTAGCTTCATAGGAATAACATTGAATTTGTAGATTGCTTTAAGCAGTATGGCCATTATAATGATATTGACTCTGCCAATTCATGAGCAAGAAATGTTTTTTCCGTTTGTGTCAGCTGTGATTTCTTTCAGCAGTGTTTTGTGGTTCTCCTTGTAGAGATCTTTCAGCTCCTTGCCTAAATATATTCCTAGGTATTTTATTTTACAGCTATTGTAAATGGGATTGTATTCTTGATTTGGTTCTTAACATGGCAATACAAGTCATTGTTGTATAGAAATGCCACTGATTTTGGTACATCGATTTTGTATCTAGAAACTTTACTGAAGTTGTTTATCAGTTCATCATCAATAAGAAGAGAGTTGACTTCTTCTTTTTCTATTTGGATGCCTTTTATATCTTTCTTCTCCCTGATTTATCTTACAAGGACTTCCAGCACTATGTTGTATAAGAGTGGTGAGAGTGGGCGTCCTTATCTTGTTCCATTTATCAAGAAGGATGCTTCTACATTCTGCACATTCGGTATGATGTTAGCTGCAAGTTTATCATGTGTTGCTGTTATTATTTTGAGGTATGTTCCTTTGATGGCTAGTTTCTTCAGAGCTTTGATCATAAAGGGATGTTAGATTTTATCAAGAGCTGTTTCCATGTCTATTGAGATGATCATATAGTTCTTGTTTTTAATTATGTTTATGTGATGAATCTCATGTATCGATTTGCATATGTTAAGCCAACCTTGCATCCCAGGAATGAAGCTTACTTGATCATGATGCATTAACTTTTTTACATGCTTCTGAATTCAGTTTGCTAGTAATTTGAGGATTTTGTGTGTGTGTGTGTCCATGTTCTATCACTAGTAGTGGCCTGCTGTCGTGTCTTTGCCAGTTTTGGTGTCAGGGTGATGCTGGCTTTGTAGAATGATTTATGGAGGAGTCCCTCCTCGATTTTTTGAAATAATTTTAGTAGAATTGTTACCAGCTCTTCTTTGAACATTGGTAGAATTCAATGGTGAATCCATCTGGTCTGCAGCTTTTTCATCAGGTTAGTAAGTTTGTTATTACTGATTTAATTTCAGAACTCAATATTGATCTGCTCAGGGTTTCAATTTCTTCCCAATTCAATCTAGCGGCATTTTATGTATCTGGAAATGTATCTATTCCCTCTAGATTTTCTAGTTTGTTTGCATATACGTATATATAATAGTCTTTCAGGATTTTCTGTACTTCTGTGGGATTGATTGTATTGTCACGTTTGTCATTTCTGATTGTGCTTATTTGGATGTTCTCTTTCTTTCTAACTTAGCTAGCAATCTATAGATCTTGTTTATCCTCTCAAAGAACCATTTTTGGTTTTGTTGATTCACTGTATAGATTTTTGGGTCCCAATTTTGTTCAGTCCTGCTCTGATTTCCATTATTTCTTTTCTTCTAGGTTTGGAGTTTTTTCTTGTTTTTCTAGTTCTTCTGGCTGTAACATTAGATTACTCATTTGAAATCTCTTTAAATTCTTGAAATAGGTGTTTGGTGCTGTAAACTTTGCTCTTAATACTGCTTTTGCTTCATCCCAGATATTTTGGTGTGTTATGTCTGTTTTTCTTTATTTCAAAGATTTTTTGTTTATTTCTGCCTTAAGTTTGTTGTTTACCCAAAAGTCATTCAGGACTAAGTTGTTTAATTTCCATATAATAGTGTGCTTTTGAAATAACTTCTTGGTATTGATTTTCATTTTTATTCCACCATGGTCTGAGAGTATGGTTTATATGATTTAAATTTATTTATTTATTTATTGAAACTTGCCTTATGGCCAAGCATGTGGTCAATCTTGGAGTATGGTCCATGTGCAGGTGAGAAAAATGTATATTCTGTGGTTCATGGGTGGAGTATTCCATAGATATCTATTAGGTCCAATTGGTCAAGTGTCAAAGTTTAGTCCAGAATTTCTTTGTTAATTTTCCTCCTCAATGATCTGTCTAATGCTGTCAGTGGGATGTTGAAGTACCCTACTGTTTTTATATAGCTGTCTTTTCACAGGTCTAGAAGTACTTGTTTTATGAATCTGGGTGCTCCAATGTGGGATGCATATATACTTGGAATAGTTAAACTTCTGTTGAACTGAACCCTTTATCATGGTGTAATGCCCATATTTGTCCTTTTTTACTTTGGTTGATTTAAAGTCTTTTTTATCTGATATAATAGTAGTGACCCCTGCTTCTTCTTTGTGTTCAATTTTGCATGATAGATATTTCTGCAACCCTTTACTTTGAGCTTATGAATGTCATTACATTACAGGTATGATGGGTCCCTTGAAGACAGTAGACAAATGGGTCTTGGTTTTTTTGTTTGTTTGTTTTATTTTTTAATCCAGCTTGCCACTCTGTGCCTTTTATGTGGGCCAATTATACTATTTATAGTCAAAGTTAAATTGACATGTGAGGTTTCAATCCTATCATGAACTTGTTAGCTGGATGCTTTGTGGTTATTGCTTTATAGGGGCTATGGGTTATGTATTTAAATGTATTTTTGTGGTAACAGGTATCATTCTTTCATTTCCCTGTTTAGAATTCCCTTAAGGATTTGTCATATGGTTGGTCTGATAGTAATGAATTCCCTTAGCACTTGCTTGCCTCAAAAAAATTTGTTTCTCCCTTACTTATGAAGCTTAGTTTGGCAGGATAAGGAATTCTTAGTTGGAATTTCTTTTATTTAAGAATACTGAAAATAGGACCTTAGTCTCTATTGGTTTATAAGGTTTCTTCCGAGAAGTCTAGAGCCTAATGAGGTTTCCTTTGTATGTGATCTGACCTTTTCTCTAAATGCCTTTAAGATTTTTTCTTTATTGTTGATCTTAGATAGTCTGGTGACTATATCCTTTGGTGATGTCTGTCTTACATAGTATCTCATGGGTGTTCTCTGAATTTGTTGTAATTGGATGTCTACCTCTTAAGCAAGATTAAGGAAATTTTCTTAAATTATTATCTCAAGTATGTATTCCAGGTTGTTTTCTTTTTCTCTGTCTCTCTCAAGAATGCCAGTAATTTGTATGTTTGTTCACTTTACATAATCCAACATTTCTCAAAGAAATTCATTTTTTAAATTCAAAGAAGTTCATTTAAAAAAATTATTTTCTCATTTTTATCTGACTGGGTTAGTTTGAAAGACTGGACTTCAAGCTCTGAAATTATTTCTTCTGCTTGGCCCAGTCCATTAATAAAGCTTTCATTTGTATTTTGAAAAATTTTAAGTGAGTTTTTGTATTCTAAAAGCTCTGATAGATTTCTTTTTAAGATGTGTATCCCTTCTCCATTCCCTAAATTGCTTGAAAAGTTTATTTATGTTGATTTTCGACCTTGTCTTGGATCTCATTGAGCTTCCTTACAATCCTTGCTTTGAAATTTTAATCTGTCATTTGAATTTTCATTTTGGTTAGGCACCATTGCTGGAGGGCTCATGTGGTCCTTTGGTGGTGTCACTACATTCACATTTTTTCATGGTGCCAGAATTCTTGAACTTGTTCCTTCTCACCTGGAGATGCTGACACTTTTAACTTTTATCATCTTTTTCATGTGGGTAGCACTTTTTTTTTCTAGATAATATTATTGTTTGTTTCTTCTTTCCCTTTCATTCCTTCCTTAGGGGGTGTGGCTGTAGGGAATGCTGGGTAAGGTTTTCTGGCTTGGCTTCTGTAGTCCTATGTACTTCTGTCAACAGGTTTTATATTGGATTGTACAGTTTGACCTACAAGCCAGGAGGTGACACTTACGGGTAAGAGCTGTCTGTGGCCGTTATGACTAGGCATATATACGTAATCCTTGCTTACTTGAAGAAGCTCTCTGTTTCCTAAGGCAATGGGCTGATTCATGAAGTACACAGTGGTCTGAGTTCTCTCCTCAGCCCCTGAGTGCAGGAGCCAGATGGGCAGGGCCAACCTGGGCATGTCCACCCACAGTTTCCCCAATGGCAGGCACAAACACCAATACTGAGGGAATATCCAGTGGATGGCTATTAAGCATCCAGAGGTGTGGCAAGGCATGGAGCTGGGAAATCTCCTTGGCCCTGAGTTTTCTGTATGGGAATGGGAGCAGCCTAAACTCCTAATTCAGAAAGCAGCTGCTCCAGATGCCTAGAGATCTGCCTGGGTGTGGAGTAGAGCAGTACCTTCTACATTAGGATCTCTGCACATGAAAGGTGGGGTGGCTCAGGTTATCAGTTTGGGCAAGCAGGTGCTTTGAATGCCTGGAGATCTGCCTGGGCATGGAGTAGAAAGGGCCTTCTTGCAACACAATCTATACAAAGAAAGTGTGAGGCAGTTTAGGCTGCTGATGCAGGTGAATGGGTAATCAAAATGCCTAGAGAATCTGTCTAGGTGTGGAGTGAAGAGGTCTTCACTGTACCACAACCTGTGTCAAGGAAGGGTGGGGCAGCTCAGGCTGCTGAACCAGGAGAATTATTGCTCCGAATGCCTGGAGATCTGCCTAGGCATGGAGTAGAGAGAGCCCTGCTCCACCGTTATCTCAGGAGAGCAGGCTGGAGCAGCCAACAATGACACACATAGACCAGTTCCAAGTTGCCAAGCTGACCCTGGCTGCAAGTCTCAGTCCAGGAGAAACTGCAGTTGTAGCAGCTCTCCTTCTCCCCCAGGCCTGCAATGGAGAGAGCATAATTGGAACACCTACTGCTGAGGTACTTTCCACAGCTCTGACTGTGGAGGCCCCTACGCCACTCCAGAGTAGGTACTTCTATTTCTGGCCAAAGCCTAAAATGCCTATGCGACCAGGCTGCTGGATCACCACAGAATGGCTGGTTTTGTATGTCCCTGGATTAAAAATGGCATCCTGCTCCTCTTACTCCTGGTTCTGGGAAAATTCCAGCAGCTTTTCCTGGTGTCTTTCCCTCACAGAGTACCCAATCAGCTCTGTGAGTCAATTCCAGAGCTTGGGAGAAAAGAAAATGTACTCCCTCAGCCTGCTGGGTTGCTCAGATCCCCAGTAGAAAAGTAAGTCACAGAGAGCTCTCCGTCTGTCTCACATACTGGGACTTCACTCACTTTTATCAACTGGATGCTGTCACAGGGGCTGTTTGCCTGCATCCTCCTCCTGAGATGTGGGGTTTCCTTTATAATTCTGGTGGATTTCAATTTTCCTTATTAAAATATAGCTCATAGAGTTTCTCTTTATGCACTATCTTACTATTTCTAAGGTCTGAGGCATGCCTTTAATCACTATCTTGAAATAAAAAGTGTTAATGTTTTAATCTTGATCTATATCCATCACATTTACTTTTCCTCATAATATTCTTATTTTTAAAAAAATCTACATTTATTCCAATCAGATGGGTTGAATTCATACTCATTTTTCGTTTAAATTTCATTTTTAAAACCTATAAATGCATTATATATGCATTATAAAAACATCTGAGTTGGTAAAGCATGTAGAATTGGAAATATTTTTAATTCTGTTACCTAGAAGCTAAATTATCTTTGAATTTTGTGGAGGCTTTTATACATTAATATTATTTTTAAATGGTTTTTGCTTCTTGCGTATACATTATCAAATAAACATAAACATAAATAACGTCCAGATTCTTCTTTCCACCTTCTGCCTAGAATGTTGTCTTCTTAGGCTTTGTTTCATCAATGATTACCATCTACAAAAACATTTTAAACTATTTGGAAACTGCTTTTATGTAGCCATAAATATATTCTCCTTTCTTTGAAAGTTCATAGTACTATATTTGCACTTCTTTTTTACTTATTTCATTTTTTTACTATAATCATTTAGTCAACTAGAATTTTATAATCAACTAGACTAATAATTTCTTGTGTTTGGGGATAATCTTACTTAGCATTGTTTCCAATAATACCTAAAGAAGGTACTCAATAAACAAGTAAATTGTATGAAATTCAGTAGTTCCAATGAGAGGACCTTTATGACAGTTGTTCATCGCAAAAATTGGCTCACCAGATTTCCCAACCTCAGAAACTCCTAATTCAGAAAGCATATTTTGACTTGGAAATATGGCGAAAAAATCATTCATTTGGCAACAAAGACTGAAAATGGAAGGATGCACAGGCATGCAGATGCACCCATGAGACAGGAGAGGGTCTTATGAGACATGTATAAAACTGGGTTATGAGTGGTGCAAAAATCACAAGTAAACATAAACTATGGCATAGAGAAAAATTGCAGAGTTGAGTATGGAGAAACCAGTTAGTAATGGAAAGATAATTACAGAGTTACATAACCATAATCTCACAAATCACCACTGAATAACTTACTCATGTAACCAAACACCACTTGTTCCCCAAAAACCTATGGAAGTAAAAAACTAAAATAAAATAAAAATAAAACAACAACAACAACAAAACAGAAGGCTAATTAAGGTATCCTAAGCTAAGATGCTGCTTCTGAGGAACCTAGAGCCTCACTGGATTCTGAATCACTGACCTCTGAGTTGTCATTCAGTGATAGTCTTGATTTTTCATTGTTTGTTCTGTTCTTCCCACTTGGCCTGAGACTCTTATCTTGGCTGAGAATTATTTTTTCCCTTATTTTTTTCATTACTGCCATTATTTCTGCATTACTTGAGGCAAACTGAGTGAGTCCCATTCCCTTAAAATTGAAAACACCTACCATAGAAATAAATTGGATATAACAATTGGTAAGCTGGTAAATGTTCACAATAGACTCTCAAAAGGAAAAAGGCCCTAATTTGTAGCATTTGTCAACTTCCATGGTGTAAATATTCCTACCATGGCTGATGTCAGGCTATCATCATAACACTGCTGAACAGTAAAAAACTGGGGAGAGATATATGCACAGTCGATTCTTGTGAGCCGTTATGAACAGACTCCAGTATACCACTGGATGGAATATTAAAACCAAGCATGTCAATCTTGTTTATTTAATCTTTCCTCATAAAATTCAATAACTACTTTCTGAGTTATTAATTTTAAAATATGGCACTACCATCATATGGTTGTTACCCCTTACCCACATCCTGCTATTCTATGCCAACTAAGCAATGTATAGGACAGTTTAACTCCCTCTTATATTTTAAAGGATACACATTATTTAATTTTTATATATTTTTTCTAACTATATGCACTCTACTTTTCACCATAGTTTTGGTTAATTTTGAAATTACTTAGTGTGTTTTGAATTGTCATGTTTTAAGAGCTGCATTACTTCCTTTCAGATTGAAAGCCTTCAAATGAAATGGCAAAACCTATAAGTACTTCAGTGACTTAAAATTGCCCTGTACTATACAAAGTGATTTGAAATTTTTGTGGTACTTTCCCTTTTGTTATAAGTGCCTCTCTTTATAAGTAATGAGGACTGTAAACTTCCAAAGTAGAAATAATTTAAAATTATTGGAGTGCTTCAGGTTTTTAGGAGACCTTCATTCTTTCAAATTGGAATTCCAATTTCTGAAGTGCTCCAGTAACTTTAAATAGCTAAATGCTCTAGACTCAAGATTCTGGTACAGAGCTCCTTACCAAAGTACTTATAAAGCATTAAAAATCCTTGAACTAATTCTCAGAACACATGGCCAGATTATTGATTTCATTTTTTTGAATCTGCAATGAAGAACAAACTTAAATGATGTATGTAAAAAATAAAAGTGAATCCATATTTTAACCTTAAATTACAAATTACACCTTTCAAATTTAATTTCTTTAAGATATACAAGTTGATATCAGATTTTCCAAAACACTACAGGCTTGAAAAGATTTGAATGTAAATTAATTTCATAGACGTGAACAAACTCATTTTTATGGAAGAAAACACTCCAGTATCCTACTCTGAGTTTCAGGGACATGAACAATGTAAATAAATTAGTGTGCCCTTAATCTTCCTTGTACTATAATTATTATTATGGAAAGTTAACTAATACAGTAGTTTTATTCAAGCTGAAATAAAACAGAGTTCACAAAAGCTCAAGTGTGGTAACTTAAGAACATGTTATGATATGTAAACAAATGAGAGGGTAAAAAAAATTTTAACTTTCATAACTCAAATAACAATTAAGGCTGGTGGCCATGACATTTTATGTTTGTCTATCCAATAAAGAAATGGATACATCAATTTTATGGCACCCTCATCTGCTCATAGCTCTAGCAAGTCATGATTGAAATCACTGAATCTTTATAGGCCCATCCATTACAACAAAAGAACAAAAAGTGTCCCCATCAGCTGGCTTCTAATGTCATTCCCATGATTTAGTACACAGGTGCCATAGGAATCAGACAAATGGGTGTGATAGTTTGCCTTTTCTCAAATGACTTGAGAAAACATGTAAGTGTAGTTTTTCTTCCCTCCAACACTAATAAAAATCAAGCCACCACCATAATGGCTGCCAACATCAAAGAAATAAGAGACAAAAAATAACTTAAAAGAAAAAGACCTAGGCAGAATATATCACTAATATGTACATGTAGCTTAGTTGTACATGAAGTTTTATAATTTTCTGTGACATAAAATTTGTCATCCTAAAACATGTATAAAATCCCAAATCAGAATTGTTTTTATTTTTACAATTATAAACTAGCTTGGCATTATTGTCCTGCTGGAGAAATTGGACTTTTTAAAGATATTTTGTTTTATTAGTGTTTTCAAAAGAGCAGGAGGCACATGGATCTGTGAAAAAAATTAAAGATATTTTCATATGAGCCCAGAAGAAAACCTCCTAAAGGAAAGGAAAATAAGGTAAATAAAAATGCTCTGAAAAAATATCCTTGGGGCATAGCAATATCCTTTATGGGGCAGATTTGTTAGTGGAAAATAATATGCCATAAAACTTACTTGATGATTACTTGATCTTCATTTTTTAAATGTCTGATTTAAAGATTTGAATCATTTTCTTCATATGCAATAGAGTGAAGGGATATTCTATGACAGTGATTGCTTTAAATTAAGCACAAGAGGCCATCCATGCATTAGACACACATAGAATTAGACTTCTCAGAGTTCACATCCTTAATTCATTATATTTTTAATATTACATAAATTCTTCTATAATTTCTAAACTAGGATTAGCCTTCAAATTGCTCCTCTACAAGAAAATATCTTACATTTGTAGGAACAAGGGAAATAAGTATAACTTCAGGTGTTTTGAGTTTAATGAAAATTCAAAAACCTATACTAGTACTGTACCTATACCCTACCTCATCCAGCTCTCATGTTGAAAAAAATGCAAGTGACCTAGCTGAAACAGAGAAGACTACAGCATAAAACCTCTTCTTGTAAATTTACAAAGTCTTATTTACTGATCTATTGATTAACAATTTTGGCCTTCACTTCTTTAGCCATGAGGCTGCTAAGAGAATATATAAACCCTCCCACATCTTTCGTGAAAGAAAAACGACTGTGTAACTGAAACAGCAGATTAGAGCAGAGCCAGGAACATTTTCAGCACAGAACAGAACATGGCATATTGGTACAAGTACCAGAGTACTGTTTCTTAGAATTTCTGTTTTCATTTTATCTACCACTATTCACACTCTATGCCCTCTGAACAATGAAATGAACTTTTTAAAGGACTACATTCATTCTTATCACTTATTTTATAAGGAATATACATTGATCTTATTTCAGCAGATTCTATTTAGGTCTTGATTCATGTAATTGAAGGAAATAAAATATGTGTATGCACCTTATCTTTCAAAGGCAGGACATGCTTATCATTGACTTTTAAGTTTCAAAGAATACATGATGACTTCTGTATGTTCTGAGAAGCAATTAGCATACTGTGAATTCCCAAAGGTTAAATGACAGTTTTACACAAGAATCTGGCATCTAATGCATTTTGAATTTATATTTCCAATAAAAAATCTGTATATTGTCTTTTTTTTTAGTAGTATATGTAAGTCAAGATACCCCAAATGGATCAAAGTGATCAATCTGGGTAAAACAAAGAAAATCAGAGCTTCAAATTTGAAAACACACAGGGCATGCATGTGTGCATTTGTGGGAGTAGTGCTGGTAACCAATTAGCTCTGTTGGATTTGTTCTGACATGTAGAATTGAGTAAAGCCTGCTCAGACGGGTAAAAGAAACTGGGTATTCTCATTTGGGCATTCAAGTAACTTTTCAATTATGCCACCAAATGAAATAGCAAAAAAAAAGGAATTGTCAATTGGCCTGAAATCCTTTACTGAATAAATTAAACTTTGTATGTTATCTTTGTCCTTGGCCACAAATAAGCTAAAAGGCATGTTGCTTCTTATTTTAAGAGTAATAGATCTAAATGCATTTTATTTGTATTTTTCATAAAGGCAACATTAGAAGGCAGCATTTACTTTCTTGCCACTCAGAAATGTATAATTCATTGCAAGGATGGAACATACGCTTACTTTAGTAAAACCTCCCCTCCCCACCCAGCATCATTTATTCTCTTCCAAGTATAGAACAAGAATACAAGTAATGCAGAAGCAGCAAATCTGTCTTCTGATTATTACACCCCCAGCACCTGAAAAAAGAAAAAATAGAAGAAAATAAGAGAAGCCTGACACATAATAAAATCTCAGTCACTATTTTTAATACATGTTTTAATAAACCTGTATTAAACAGAATCAACTAAAATCTCCAAGTTATTGTATTAACCTTGAACCAAAAATCTTCTTCTTCAAATCTGCCTTTCAGATGTATACCAGCACCAACCTAAGTATGTAAAACCAGAGGTCAATGCTCAATGTGAGTCTGAATTTGTGTGTATATGTGTGTGTGTGTGCATACTTTTTTTTTTTTTAATACAGAAGTACTATTACCAGTGCTTGGGCCACTAATCCTCTATATACTCATAGCAAGTTTTGTTGTTGTTGTTGTTGTTGTTTTGACAAAGCATGAAGCTGAGTTGATTCTTCAATATATAGGTTCAGCTATTACACGACAATAATTAGAATGGTAAACATAACATTTGAAACGTGACTGTTTTCTTTCTGATCCCCCCTCATGTTTTTCTGAAATTATAAGAACTCAAAAACAATACTCACTTCATTATACTATTTATATTGCTGCATGTTTACAATATGTGTATGTTTGTGTACATGGGAGTGAATGAAAGAGTAAGACTAAGAGAATGAAATGATTTTTGCCTTTAAAAACCTTTTTGATGAATTAATTTGAATAATAATTTTAAAATGTGAAAAATAACATATTTCCCTATAATATTGGATCTAAAGCCTTCAGGGCCAGAGATAAGAATTTTGCCAGATATGAGGTTTAGGATGATAACAACTGCTATTGTTTGTATGAGACTTTCTGATGATGCACAAAAATTACAATAGAACATCTGTATAATGATGGTATCTGGCAGTACTACTAGACAATAATCTGTATTACAGGTCTCTGCTGAATGATGTTTTCATCTTCAAAGTGAAATTATGTGACTTCTGTGATATTTAAATTCAGGCAGAAATATACCATCAATAATAATTTCATGTAGCAGTATTCATATTGTGGCTTATCATCCCCTTTGAAGTTGTTACCCAGTGGGTTTTGTTTCTTGGAGTTTAGCCAACTTAAAAGCAGAATGAAAATCAATTACTTCTGTTTCAACACAAATCAGGGGATGTTTTCTAGGTAGATGTTCTGCATGTAGGGGCTTTCAAGAACTCACCCATCTATGAAGCCTCCCCAGCTTTTGACAGAGCTGGCTCTTGAAAGGAGATTGGAGGCACAGTGGATGTAAAAGGAAAAAGCAGCTAGAGATACCATAGGAGCCAGGCATTGGCTGGTCACCAAGTTCTGCTTGCCCAGATAGTTCTAAAATCAGCAAAGATGGAGAAGAACCTGGAGGCTGTCAAGTCCCTTTAATTTGGGGTCATTCTGGAAATAAATCATTCTGGGACTTGTCCAAGTGATGACTAAACAGTTGGTAAAATATCAATACTAGTTCATTTCAGAAATTGTGTTGAGATAAGATTTATTTTGTAAAAAGATATTTTTTCTTAAATTTCTATTATCAGATAACTGTTAGGTGATTAATAGTGCCTTGTTTTAGATATTATTGGAGAATGGAATGAGGCCCAGATTCATAAAGTTAATCATTCCAATAAAACTGAAAGGTTATTTTTTGTTTGTTTTTTGATTTTACCCTGATAGGAAAAGGATTATTCTCCATAAAATGCCCTTTTTTTTTTTTTTTTTTTTCTGGGAGTTATTATCCAAGACATTTTCATTGTGTCTCCATCCTGGAATTTCCTTTTTTTAAAAAAATTTATTTATTTTTTGAGATGGAGTTTGGCTCTTTGTTGCCCGGGCTGGAGTGCAATGGCGCCATCTCCGCTCACTACAACTGCTGCCTCCTGGGTTCAAGAGATTCTCCTGCCTCAGCCTCCCGGGTAGCTAGGATTACAGGCACCCTCCACCACACCCAGCTAATTTTTGTATTTTTAGTAGAGACAGGGTTTCACCATGTTGGTCAGGCTGGTTGCGAACTCCTGACCTCAGGCGATCCACCCACCTTTGTCTCCCAAAGTGCTGAGATTAAAGGCATGAGCCACTGCACCTGACCCTGGAATCTCGTTTTACTAGCTTTATGTTTCATGACTTTTCACAACAGTTATATTTTTTTGGTACAATTGCATGTTCAAAGCCTTCATATCAAAGATGAAAAACATGGAACTCATTTAAAAATATCTATGTGTCTGGGCTTAATAATTTTTTAAAATTCATTGTATTATAGCAGACACATTTGTTTAGAATGTGCACTCTGGAGAAATCCTTTGTCTCCGTATATCTTTTTCTAATTTAATGTCTTCGCATATATCTCTTTGGATGGCACAAATACTGAAATTTAATTATAAGTGCCTTTTTATATGTATCTGCAGTAAAATAAAGTGTCTGCAGTAAAATAAAATAAAAATAATATCACAAATGCTCTTTAGTATTTTACATTAAAAGATAGATTTTTAAACTTAATTAAACAGGAAGTATTTCTGTGTTCTTTCTCCACACAGTCACTCTGTGAAATGATAACCAATGAGTTTAACATCATTTCTTCTGGAACACTATGTGTACTTTCCAAACACTTAGAAATGAAAACAAAACTGAAGTTCCACAATCTGGGGATAACATATGAATGTCAGAAACTGTTAAGTTAGTTAATAACAGCATATTTTCTGTGGTGGAGTCAAAACAGGAACTTGAATGTTCACCAGTATTTGTTCCAGTATTTCTAGGTCAATTCCTTTGGGAACTATTCACCTAAGGCTCATTATCAGTTCAACTATATTTTGATGTTTGCATTTATAACCAGCACTTTCAATGCTGAAAATTTTTACTTTTGTCCACATTGGTGCTGTTTCATATTAAATATTTTGAATCAGTGATGAAAGATTTCTCGATTTACTATTGACTCGGCATGAGAAGATGGGTAAACATTTCTTATTATTGTTTGTTAAAAATGTTTTGGAATTATTAATGTGACTATGATTGGAGTCATACTCATTAACATTCACTTTTATTTCGGTGGAAATGAATTCTGTCTGGTAAAAATGCCATCTAGTTCAATATGATTCTCCTTAGGGAGTCTCTCAGAATTATAAATAGGCACATCTATTATAATGTAAGCCAATATCTGCTAAAATGAGTCAGCAGTTGACCTTAGATTGCTCATCAATAAAATTTTGTCTCTTTGCTTTGTGAGGTACACAGAGAATATTGAATTTTATTTACTAATATCATCTAACCTTGTTTAAGAATAGAAAGGTCCTTTGCAGAATGTAACCATAGTAATGTTGTATACCATTATGCCCAGAATAACACTGTGGTCAATGAGGGACTGCATATACAATGGTGGCCTTGTAATATTATAATAGAGCTGAAAAATCTGAATCTCTTAGTTACACTGGAGCCATCTAACATCCTAGTGCAAGGCAGTATGTGTTTATAGGGATGCTGGTGGAAATAAACATACTGTGTTGCCTTTCATATAAAGTAGAGCACATACAATTATGTAGAGTACATAATATTTCATACTGAAAATAAATGACTATGCTACTGGCCTATGTATACTATACTGTTTATCGTTATTTTAGAGTGTACTCCTACTATTAAAAAAGAAGTTAACTATAAAGTAGCCTCGGGAAGTCACTTCAGGAGATATCCAGAAGAGGATATTGTATAGGAGATGCCAGCTGTAAGCGTGTTATTGTCCTTAAAGACCTTCTAGTGAGACAACCTTTGGAGGTGGAAGACAGTGATATTGATGATACCGACTCTGTGTAGGCTTAGGGTAATGTTTGTGTTTTTATCTTAGTTTTTTAACAACAACAACAACAAAACACTTAAATAAGTAAATAAATACATAAGAGAAAAGCTTACAGAATAAAGATATAAAAAAAAATTTCTGTGCAGCTATATGTCTGTGTTTTAACTTATGTCTCAATACAAAAGAGTCAAAAAGTTAAAAAATATTTAAAAGTTTATAAAGTAAAAAAGTTGCAGTATAAACTAAGGTTAATTTATTATTGAAGAAAGAAGAAAGAAAATTATTGTTTATAAATTTAGCATAACCTAAGTGTACAGTGTTTATATAAAATCTACAGTGGTATAGAATAGTGTTCTAGGCCTTCACATTCAATCACCACTTATTCACTGACTCACCCAAAAGAGCAATTTCCAGTCCTGCAATCTCCCTTCATGGTGACTGCTCAATATATGTGTACTAACTTTATCTTTCATACCATATTTTTACTATTTTTTTCTATGTTTAGATACACAAATACTTACAATTGTGTTACAATTGCCTACATCATTCAGTACAGTAACATGTTGCACAAGTCTGTAGCCTGAAAATAAGCTGTACCATATAGGTGTGCAGTAGGCTCTGTACCACCTAGGTTTGTGTTAGTACACCCTATGAGGTTTGTGCTACAAAACTGGCTAATGATATAATTCTCAGAATGTATCTTCCTCATTACATTAAGTACACATGACTGTATTTGTATGGTGTTGTTGAGTTTACAAAATGCTTTCATATACTAAATCCTATCTGATCTTCTCAAGTGTTACTTCCTGTTGGAGGTAAAATACCAGCCTCCAAATATTATGATTTGAGATTACACATGTAGTTATAATAAATCTAAGACTAAAACTCATTGCTTTGCACTCCTAGTTCAATGTTTTCTTCCATAACAGCTTGCTGCTTCCACTTGTAATCAATATCAACAACTTCAAATGCAAATAATGTGAGCCTTTTTAAATACAAAAGGATTTATTATATATTATATATGCTATATATAGCATATATATAATTTTCATTATTTTCATGGATTTTAGATAAAAGCTACAGCTCCATAAACCATTCAACTAGAAATAAATCCTTTTGTATTTTCATTAATAATAATGAAAATTATATATTTTCAAGGATTTTTGATAAAATATTTATTTTGGCAAATACACCAATACAGTAGTTTCATTGGTTCTTTAATTAGCATTAATATTAAGAAAATAAAATTATTCACTTCTGATATAGTGAAGTCAAGAAGTGATTCAAATATATTACTTTTACATGATTAAAATTATTTATACCTATGGTTGCATAATAAATATGTCTTAAGTTATCTGAAATAATTATTTTGTGCTTATTATAGAATATAAATCTAATGGAGAAAGCTTTGGGGATTACAAAGTTTGGAAAGAGAAGTGCATTTGAAATACATTTTATTCCACTCAACAGTTATTTGTTGAGTGCATACTATGTGCTGTCAGTTTTCTATGTGCTGAAAATATAGCTGCAAATAAGCAAGACAGAGCCTTGACTGAGACAAAGAAATTTAGATTAAGTAGAAGGAGTGGGGGAGACCATGAAACAAGTAAAAAGTAATCATAATACATCAAGATGATTGGATAGTATAGGATTTGATGGTTAGAAGCAAAGTGCAAGCACTTCTGAGACAACTGTAAGTGACTGTTTATCTATTAATTTTAGAGTAGGCAATTAAAAACTAGATTGAGGGGAGTGAAGGAAGGGCAACTTGGAAGGCAAGGTCCTGTTGATCTAATAATCCTTAGCCTTAATCTTTCCCTTTGTGAATATCTATGTATTAGTCAGGTTTCTCTAGAGGGATGGAACTAATATGATGGAAGTATATATAAAGAGGAGTTGATTAAGGAGTATTGCCTCATACAGTCACAAGGTGAGGTCCCAAAATAGGCTGTCTGCAAGCTGAGGAGCAAGGAAGTCAGTTGGAGTCCAGAAACCTCAAAGGTAAGAAAGCCAACAGCGCAACCTTCAGTTTGGGGTCGAAGGTCCAAGAGTCCCAAAGCTCAAGAACTTGGAGTCCAATGTTACAGGGCAGGAAGTGGATGCAGGGGAGAAAGATGTAGGCTGGGAGACTAAACCAGTCTCGTCTTTCCCCATTCTTCTGCCTGCTTTTATTCTGGCCACACTGGCAACTGATTAGATGTTGTCCCCCCAGATTGAGGGTGGGTCTGCCTCTCCCAGTCCAGTGACTCAAATGTTAATCTCCTTTGGCAACACTCTCACAGACATACCCAGAAATAATATTTTGCATCCTTCAATCCAATCAAGTTGACACTCAGTGTTAACCATCACATTTTGTATATGAGCTTTTTCTTATCTATAATAATATAAAATGGTAAAATGGTTCTAAACTTTGTCTTCTAATAGTTTGTAATTCTTATCTCAAAGTAGACCAAACTGGGTTATCAGTTTTTGTGTGTATAGTATTGATTTCTTCTTGTGAGATCTTGCTTATCTGTTAAGCATTATAAAACTTATCTGTGTTTTTATTCATTAAACATATATTTTTGAGGGTCTGTTATATTCTGCATTAATGTAAGTGGAAGGAATACAACAGTGAACAAGACAAACATATTTCCAGCCTGCTTAGAGCTTTTATCTACATATATTTATCACTATTTTTCACTGCTGATTACAACATTTAGCTACAAATTCAGTTAGTGTTGAGGGGAAACATAAACTTAGCCAAGTTGTTATTTTCTTAGGAGTTTTATATATAGGGGAAATCAAGTTGATGGTCGTTCTTTTTCTTGCTTTTCAATATCATGAGTCCTAAACTGTCAAGTTACCTTTATCTATATTCCTCTTTGCTTTTAAATCAAGGTTTGAGATACTTGTATAGAGGATCATCTGCCAGTTTTTCTTCAGGACTGCCTGCTCCTATCTTTCTCATTCATCCTTTCCTCTCTCACAGTCAATTTCCCTCTCCAGATGTAGTCATGTCTTCCTCTGACTCAACATTCCATCTTCTGCCAGCTCCTGTCTACTTCTTAGAGAGTACACAGGTGTGATATGAAGCAATGTGATGGCTAGATTGCAGGTACTTGTCAGCAAGAAAATAATAACTAAAACAAAAACTGTTCTGTGATTTTTTTTTTTTGAGTCTGTTCTCATTTGTTGTCTTGATGACAAAGAATTTGATGCAGGGAAATAATATCTGTTAGTGGGTGTGGATGTGCTTCAGCATCTGTACTTTTATTCAGGCCTTTCTTCCCACTTCAGTCCCATAGAAAATGAGGAAGGCAGCAGCACAAGCTAAAGACATTAAAATTCTGAGAACTAAGAGAAGTAGACAATTTCATCTGTCCTGACACTATAACACCATATTAAATAACACATTGAAGAGGTAGCATCATGCAGTAAAAAGAACATTGAGTTAGTAATTAGAACACCTGGGTTCTATCACTAACTAGCTGTATGACCTTTGGAAAACAACTTAACCCTTTGAATCTCAATTTTTTTTTTTTTACCTAGAACATAAAATAATAGCCTGCTTTAAGTATATCATAGGATTTTTCTGTAAACTAAGGGCAGGAAATATTGTGTGAACTATAAGGCATAGCACAAATAAAGATGACATTATTTCAGGACTTGAATCATGAAAACCCAGGTCAAATCTGGTAGAAAAACAAATTAAAGCCAGGGCAAAAAGTTGAAGCTCTAGTTTATTCTGCTCTTTGGCTTTAATGTTTTCCAGCTACCATTTTATCCATCATCTGTCTTCTTCATCTACTATATTCATTTTCATTTTCATAAAGTTTTCCTCTCCCTTTCTCATCCTTCTCATCTTTCTCTTTAAATCCTTAAACTAGTGAGTTCCATTTCAGAATTTTCCTCTCTTATTTCTCTATTTACCTCCGGTGTAGCCATAAATTTCTAAAACAAAATAAATTTAAATTAATTTTAAGTTTTTAAAATATATGTCATATGATAGATGGTGAAGGAAACCTTACCTAAAATAAAAAAGCAGTAAAATATAGCATCTCAGATAGACTGGATCTGAGAGTGTGTGGGGTTTCACTTAACTGTGCCTTGTACAGCAGGTAGTATAGTGTTCTTTTCCCCTCAGGGACTTGTACATATTGGGTAATAGTGATACTGTCCAGGTTTATACAATTGCTGAGACAGCCTTCATCTTTGGAGCTGGATGCTGTGATTAGGTGCTCTTCAGATTTTCCAGAAAATCAGCAGAATTTCTTAATACTTCACTGGTTCCTTCTTGATAAGAGCATAGTTTGGCAGCTTAAGATAAAAGGGTAAATTAGTAGTGAGTTCCATTCTCTGTTGCCAAAATCAGTTTTGATTGTGTGAGAATGGGCTAGGAAGTGAGATGTATTGGCTTTTAGACCTGGTTTCACCATTTATATTATGAGTCATGTGATGGTTATCAAATCGCTGTAACCTCTAGTAAGGTTAACTTCTTAATCTTACTTAACAAGGAATTTTGATGCTCAAAACATATATAAACAAATGTATTATTATTAGAGCCTATAGATCTTAAAATTTAAGAGTGGAGCCTCTAGGACTACTCTGCCTAGGTTTGAAACCAACTATAAACTTATTGGCTGTGTGACCTTAGGTACTTAGCATCTCTTGCCACAGTACAGCTAAAAGTAGTAAGAGTCCAGAATTATGAGACTTTCATGTGCTATTTCATATAAAGTGCTGAGAACAGTCCCTGGTATATAGCATGCATTCAGTAAATGTTAGCTGCTAATATTTTATATTTATCATATGGACCTATGGCTAGAGATGGGTGTGTGTTTGTAAAGAAGTTTGAGTCAGCAGATACTTTGGTCTTACTGTTTGTGTAAAGTGGTAGAAGTGGAGAGAAAGACACCCAAATATCCTAGGAATTTAAGGACAAGCTGCTCCACTTGTGTCCACCTCTCACTGAATCCATGTTGGAAATATCAGATTTGAACTCTTTCAATATTCAGAGTTTCATTAATGGAAATATTTCAAAATTGTACAAATTGCAGATGCTACTCTTAGAAGTTTAAGAAACTGCGTGATCTGGGCTCAGGGGCTCATGCCTGTAATCCCAGCACTTTGGGAGGCCAAGGTGGGAGGATCACTTAAGCCCAGGAATTCAACACCAGGCCTGGCAACATAGTGGACCACATTTCTACAAACAATAAAAATAAATAATAAAAAATAAATTTGCTCTAGTCCCAGCTACTTGGGAGGCTGAGGTGGGAGGATTGCTTGAGCCCAGGAGTTGGAGGCTGCAGTAATCATGATTGCACACTGCACTTTAGCCTCAATGACAGAGTAAGATCCTGTCTCAAAAAAAAAAAAGAGAGAGAGACACTGGAGTAATCTTTATAGAGTATTGAAGCAATTGAAATCCCTGATTTTTACCACTATTCTCTGGCTTTTCTTCTTACAATTTCTTTTTATATCCTGTGAGCAAGGACAGGTTTTCATTTATTGCTTTTACATTTGGAGAAACCAATACACAAAGTTTTTTTGTGTTTTTTTGTTTGTCTGTTTGTTTTGTTTTGTTTTGATTTTTAACTCAAGGCCAAACTGAACAAAGTCCTGGTGAAATCATAGTCTCTATCTTTCTGTCTCTCTGGCCTATGCCATGTTTCTCAATATCAGTTTAAATCAATTCCTTTTTTTATACTACACAAAAGCATAAATATGCCATAACAAGGCCTTATTTATCTTTTCAGAGTTGGGAGTTTAGGAAACAACTATTGATTTCACAGAAAAAAATGAATAGTCTACTGATAAAAGTTGTATACTGCTGAAAAAATCTCAAATTACTTTTGAAAAGAACTTTGCATCCATCTGATGATGTTTATAATGTAATGCATGGGTACATAGAGTTATAAATTTTCACATAACAAAAATGTCCTTTTTTGCCAATTTCATATGAATTAGCATCCTAATGAGAGTTTTCCATGTAATAATAGATCCGTCATGCTGGTCTTCATAAAATGGTAAATAGGCTGGCCTTTCTGTATTAGCTGGCTTGGGCTGCCATAACAAAGTACCAGGGTTTGCATGGCTTAAACAACAGGAATTTATTTTTTCACACTTCTGCAGGCTGTGAGTTCAACATCCAGGTGTCAGCAAGTTTTGTTTCATCTGAGTCCTCTCTTTTGCTATCAGATGGCCATCTTCTTACTTTATCTTTACATAGCCTTTTCTCTGCAATTGCATCCCAAGTGTCTATCCTTTTTCCTATAAGGACACCGGCCCATATTGGATTAGGGTCCCACCCAAGTTGTAACTTAACTTTTAATTCTAACTACCTCATTTTAACGTAATCACCTCTATTAAAAACCTTATCTCCAAAATATAACTACATTTTAAGATTCTAGAGGTTGGGACTTCAATATATGAATTTTAGGAGAACATGATTCAGTCTGTAACACTTACATAATGAGAGAGCAGAGCAAGTAAGGTCTCTATTGTTCATTTGTTTTGCTTTTATTTAAAGAGGTAATTCCTTGATTTATCACAAAGGGTGATTTGTCATCTAATGAAGGCAGTATGATGTAGTAGAAGGAGCACAGGCATTAGGGTCAGACATATCAGAATTTGAGTGCATTACTGCAGGCAAGTTATTTTACCCCTCAGAGCCCTAATATTTCATCTTAAAAATGGAGATAATACCATCCTGCTCATTTGCTCTGAGAATTAGAAGTAATTTCACTTTGCACTTTGCCAACTATATCAATATGTATATGTGTGGGTGTCTATGTCTCTTATTATATTATTAATATTAATATCACACTTAGTTTCCATCAAGGGCAAGACAAAAGGCTTTTTAAAAATCTGCTAGTATATTTTAGTCAAAATTGAACTTTCACTGATCAGCTTACTAGTCCCTATTTTCATATTTAATAGTGTTCTTATTTGCTAGTTTACCATTTTCTCAAGAACAAAAATATTTTAACATTTTAATTTTTCAAATGTAGGTATTTTATATATGGTAAGTGTTTATAATATTGCATATACATATGTATTATAGTAACAGGATTTATGTTGGGGCCTAAATATTTAAAACAAAGTGTTCTTCATAATTACTATTATGAAGACTTTTTTTTACATTGTTGAATTTTTAAATTACCTACTTAATTGAAATCCCCTGATAAAATATTCACTCATTTTTGGACTTCAAAATAAGAAAATGGATACAAACACATATATCCATGAGCATAATAATTAATGGAAAGGACATAAATATAGTATATTAGATGTTTACAATTTACATTGCCACAGATTTCCACTCACCTGTTTAAAATGTGGGACTCTTGGATCCCTGCTGTCGTGTATTTCTTGTTGCACAATTGAGGTTTAGATAATGTTTGGAGTCAGATGTAAATTAAACCTTCATATTATAAATATTATCAAGTGTAGGTACTTTACTGAGGTAGGTATAATATCAAGCAAAGATAAGAGGTTAAGCAATTTAAAGGGTGGAAGAAAAGAAGACAAAGGAGGATTCATGAAGTAGTTTGCAAAATATTTAGTTTTATGTGCATGGTGCTTTTCCTCCCTTTGTGCCTATCCACTTAATTCCATTCGTTAATTCCCCTCTCTTACTTAATTCAAAACTTACCTCCTTTGGCTTCCTAATACCTTTATTCCTCTCTGATCATTCCTTTATCTTTTCATACTATTTGATTTCTTTGTATTTATATGAATAATCTCAAGTTACTCAGGGTAAGAATAATATTTTCCACTTGTGTTTCTGAACCTCTTAATAGTGATATATGCTGTAGGTATTTGGCTTATTAATTCATTATCATCTGATATAATAAAAATTATTCATTTGTTTTTGTCAGTTTTCCATACTAAAATGTAAGTTCTGTGAGAGCAGGACTTTGTTGGTCTTATTTATAATTGTATCACAGAATCTAGAGTAGTGCCTAAGAAAAACTAGACCATCAAGACAAGCACCTGAAATGAGCCAGGTACTGTGCAGGGTGCTGGTAATAAAGAGATGAATGAGACTGATAAAGCCCCTACTCTCATGATTTTATATTACAGTGTAGAAAAATAGGAATATAAACACTATGCTATTAGTTAGAATAATGAGTATGAAGAAAAAGCAGGGTGAAAAGATGGAGAGTGGGATGATAAGGTGATGTTTTGGATAAGGCGATGGGGCAGGCGTCTGAAAAATGGTATTTGAGCAGATACCTGAATAAAGTGAGTATCTGAGAATTGGAGAGGTCAAGTCATTATGACAAAGGTAGCAGCAACTGCAAAGGCTGTAAGCAGGAATAAATTCAGAATGCTTAACAAAAAGAAAACAAATAAGGGAACACAAGGAAACAGTGGTAAGAGACAAGTCTGGAGTGATTAACAGGGGCCAAATCGTGTAGGGCCATATAGTCATCTGCAGAGATTAGATTTTATTTTGACTGTACTAGGAATCCACTGAATTAATTAATAAATGAATAAGTGGGTCAACAATGCCTAAAT
The DNA here is from genome assembly GCF_000951035.1 of Colobus angolensis palliatus. Lineage (NCBI taxonomy): Eukaryota > Metazoa > Chordata > Mammalia > Primates > Cercopithecidae > Colobus > Colobus angolensis. The sequence continues at coordinate 288,740 of NW_012119744.1, read as the reverse complement.
ATGGTGTGATTCCAGTAAATATACAAAATGTACTGGAAATTAATTAATTGATATAATAGCATTTTCTACATCCTAATCACACCATCTATCAAAATCCAAAAGAAATCTGACCATTTAATATGAATCAAGCTCAAGTGCCGGGCTCATTGGAGCAAATGATGAGACATGCAGAGCAACTGAGCATGTGACTAAATGCAGGTACATTACCTGGTTCTATCAAAGCAGGCAAGGACGCCAGTGGAGGTGAAGCAGGAATACACCAACTGATGATGGGCTTTCAAACAGCTGTGGGTGTGGCAGTAAATATCTCTAGAGTGGATAGATTTACTCTGAAAACTTTATTTCCCTTACTTTTCTTTTTCATTGCTCAGCACATCTCTGCTAACACTTCCTTGGGGGCTACATTACTATTCTGGAGGAAAAGCTTTTCAATAGACCAACTGCATTCCAAGTATTTTAACTGAGAAGGAGTACTTACTGAGGTTAACCATGCAGGCTCTAGAAGCAGACTGTTTTTGAAGTCAGCCGGATGACCTTGGGCAAGTTAAATTATCATTGCCAGCTTCCACATTGATAGATAGGGATAGTAATAATAATCTGCATAATATTATTATGAAAATTAAATGAGATAACTCATTTAAAGCACTAGAGCTCCTGGTGTGTGATCATTGTTCTTATAACTAAGAAAAAATATAATTTTCCTGGCATTCAGCTTTATTATGATTACTTCTACAAGTTTCTAAAAGTTAAGTTGGGATTAACCACTTTCTGAGAAAGGAAAGTATCATTCTATTCTCACTTTAGTGGTTCAGAACAAAGTTTTATTGCAATAGAAGCCATAAATGTATCCAGAAACAGTAACACATAGCTTGGAGGTAATGTGGAATTAGAGAAAGATCTTGAGGTTTGAACCCAGAAGCTCAGCTACCTGCTTTATGGATGATCATTTACAGATTATTTGAGGTGGGCCGGGTGCGGTGGCTCAAGCCTGTAATCCCAGCACTTTGGGAGGCCGAGGCAGGCGGATCACGAGGTCAGGAGATCGAGATTATTTGAGGTCTCTGTTCTTTATGACTTTGGATTCAAACTGAGAGTGATAATAATGACTCTCTTGCATGGATTTTCTAGAATTAAAAGTGATTATGTACATAAATATCCCTTGAAACCTTCATAGCCCTTTTCAAATGTTAGTTGTTTGTTATAAAGTTTTTGAGCCATTCAATGTTGATCAAAAAAAAAAGGTTTAAGATGGAAAGGCACGTCATTCTGGCATTTGCTTTCTGAAGTAGAAGTAAAGTATCGTTTCTCTATTAAGATTGCTAGAGCATGATGTCATTGGTTTTCTGGTGTGTGTATGTTGTTGTTATTTTTTACCAGAAATAAAGTTTTAACAACAACAACAGAAAAAACAGAGAGAACTCTATTGGGTCTGATATTCTCATGTTCAAAATGTTGTTTTCTAACATGAAGTTTAAATAAAATGAGAGAGAAAACCTGAAGGGTCACAGGGCTACCTGCATTTCATAAAAGCAACCATTTTGGTAGGGATAACTTGAAAAAACATTCTAGATACCATATCCTTGACATCAATTTGGCAAGCATATAGCACAGATGTGGCAGAGAGAACATTAAGGCTAAATTTATAACATTAATCTGTTGTCATCAGTATACAAATAAAATTAAACCCACATTGACAGATAAAATTAGTAAAGGGAGATGTGTGTCTTAGAAAGGAGCAAAGGCCTGAGAACGTAAACTTTCATGACACCTGAGACAAACTGGTGAGTGTCAAAGTCCGGGACCCCAACTGGGCATTCTTTACATTGCAATTTTTATTTGACTGAAGGTTCTGACCAAAGATATAATGTTTCTGTTCAAACCGAGAATCTAAGCATCTGTAGAAAAGCAAGTGACTGTTATACCCTGATGGAAACAGCTGTGAGATTTATAAGGCCTCTGCAAGCCTTCGCAGCTGCATCTCCTTGGAGTTCCACATGGCTTTCACAAGTGACATTCTATGACTGCACCACAGACAAAAACAAACCAGAAATCTACAAGCAAGAAGCTTTTGGAAAACTGGAGGAAGCCAACCCCAACATCCCCAAAGTGGAATTTTTAAAAGCAGGGAGAAATAAAAGAAAAGGAAAACACGTTTTTTTAAGCTGACACTGCTAGAACCATTATTTATGCCATATCAGAAGAAGCATTTAGAGTCCATCTTTCTCTCATTATTAATTTGTTAAAGAAGTGCAAAAATAAATGTATTTATTAAGCGACATAAGATGACAAAAATGCTTCACAGAGCCTATGACTTTATAGCTTTAACATAGAAATCACATTCCCGTTGTATCTTTCCTCCTGTGAACTCACCCCATAAATCACCGTTTACTTTCTCTAGTTCTTTAGACACTTCCATTTAGATTTTTCTCCCTCTGAAGAAACAAACAACAACACACCATGATTATTTCTCTTTATGTTAAAATACTTCCCTTGTTACTCTTGAGTTAACACCTCATTTTTTGAAATGCTTTATTGAAAAGTCTTTTCCACAGAATGGTCTACGCTTACTGCCTCCCCCTTCTCCCCACCTTTCCTGGATGTGACTTCCTCCTCTGGCTCCTTAAGGTTTCTAGTTCCCAGGACCTTGTCTTGGCTGTTTCTTCCTGAACTTCTTTCTGTTACATTTGGCCCTTTTGACTACCTATCTTTCTTAAAATTCTCTACTGATTACTTCCAACTTCTTTTTATTTTATCTCTCCTTATTCTTATTTTCTCTCTGACCCCTCCATCCTTCTAATTTTCTCTGCTTGCTTTGATAGTTTTGTTTCCTAACTCCTAAAAGTGCACATGTTCTAGAGTTCTGGGTTTTGCCTCATTCTCTTCTATATACTTACATTTTATTGATTCAAAATATCAAAAGTGTATACTTTTATCTTCCTTATATGCCTGTGCTCTTAATGTCAGCACTGTCAGCATCACCACTCTCTTGTCCATTCCAGGATTATAACCACATGGGTCTCAATGACATTAGGTCCATCCTAAATTTTATCTCTCCTTCCATGACATTTCTTTTATAAAAGAATTTTCATTTGAACCCTGCTTCTTCCCTGAATGGACTATTTCAACTACCTCCAGGATATTCCTACCCCTCTCTAATCTGACCTGTCATTTCATAAAACAACATATCTTCTGTTGTCTACCCTTGCCATTTAAAATGATACATATAAGTTTTCCAGAAATATGGCATCACCATCACTACTCAGACATCTTATCCAGGAAAAACTGAGCTCTTCTGTATAGCTCTTTGTGTAGTAAGTGATGTTCAAATTGTGCCATTGGACACCATTCCTACATGCCAACTTGCCTGCCAGTGTGATGTGCAGTCCTTCCTCAATGTTCTACAGAACTGGAAGTTGAAGTCAGGCTTATCTTGAAGATATATTGTTTTTTTCTCATTCACAAATGTTTAATGAGGCTATGTTTTGGTCATAAATACTCTAATGTTGATAGGCAAATTGTCCCATAAAAATGATGTTTTAGATTTCCATTTGTCTTTTCAATATTAAGGACAATTCTGAGATTAAACTTATATTTAACTGAGAAGTTATCTATGGTCTCTAGGAAAGGTTACTAAAACCTCTATGTTTTTCTGTATGCTGAAGTGGATCCTGATTGTCTTTTCTCTTACATTTAGGGCATTAACACTTAACCACTTGCATTATTCCATTATAAATTCTACATTTCAATCTGTACTACCCACTCAACTTGAAAGAGACAGACAGAGAATGAGAGAGAGAGAGAGAAAGCGAGTCTTCCTCTGCTTGTCTCAAAATTGTCCTATAAGCCACAACTTGCACCTGCAATATTAATAGACTTTTCACAGGTAGACTTGAACATATTCTTCCATATACCTAAATAACACAGTGAAGTGTCCTAGTTGAGATTTCAAGTCATATTTAGAACTAAGTTAGTCTCCAACAGATATGTGAAGGTTGGCTCTGTAGGTAGCTGAATTTTTTTGAATACCATTTCTTATAACTGCTGCATAAAGAAATGCCGGGTATAAGAACAGAGGGCATTTGAGAAATCAGATACTTCATTGGCAGCTACCAGAAATAAGTACCTACTGGCTTCGACTTCCCTGGTTGAAAAAGTGATAAATTCCACAGAAGCCTGAGGAGCTGCCAGAAGAAAGTCTTCCTGGCAGAGCCTGCAGGATGTCATCAAATGCTTTAGCAGAAAGTTGAAGTTACATGACCTTCAACAGTAATAGCCAAGTAATAAATTAGTCTTCCCAGCTGCTAGTTCATAATCATAACAGCAAATATTATGTGAAAATTAAAACCATGGCAGATAGTAATCATGGTAACATAACATAGTGATCACAGCCATTAAAGGATAGAGTACTGAGGTCTGAGAGAAACTCAGTTAAGAATACAGATATTTGATTTGAAAAAAACAAACAAAAAAGCTACTTTTGAAATTAGCACAGCATGATGCATAGAGGTTGTGGAAACAGTTTTAAGTCATACCTTAATCCTGGAAAGTATACATCAGATCATTGCTGTAATTTTATTATCATTATCACTGAGTAGGCTTTTAGCAACTACACCTTGTATAACCCATCCATCAGCAAAACAGGCATTGCCAGGATTGAGTGGCGACCTTGGTTTTAGGGGCAAATACTAACAGAGCCTTTTCTCTTGTTCTTCTTTCCTTTATTCCTCCTTTTTATTATTCTCTCCATTCTTTTTTTTTTT